>NC_069502.1:994239635-994307135 GCF_027579735.1 Bombina bombina
AAATTTAGACCTGCCTGAAAAGGACAGGGCGGGCCGTGGACTGGATACACTACAAGAGAAATACATTTATCAGGTAAGCATAAATTATGTTTTCTCTTGTTAAGTGTATCCAGTCCACAGATCATCCATTACTTGTGGGATACCAATGCCAAAGCTAAAGTACACGGATGATGGGAGGGACAAGGCAGGAACTTAAACGGAAGGAACCACTGCCTGTAGAACCTTTCTCCGAAAAAAAAGTCTCAGAAGAAGCAAAAGTATCAAATTTGGAAAAAGTATGAAGGGAAGACCAAGTTGCAGCCTTGCAAATCTGTTCAACAGAGGCCTCATTTTTAAAGGCCCAGGTGGAAGCCACAGCTCTAGTAGAATGAGCTGTAATCCTTTCAGGAGGCTGCTGTCCAGCAGTCTCATAGGCTAAATGGATTATACTCCGAAGCCAAAAAGAAAGAGGTTGCCGAGGCCTTCTGACCTCTCCTCTGTCCAGAGTAAACAACAAACAGGTTAGATGTTTGCCGAAAATCTTTAGTAGCCTGTAAGTAAAACTTCAAGGAACGGAATATGTCTAGATTATGCAAAAGACGTTCCTTCTTTGAAGAAGGATTAGGACATAATGATGGAACAACAATCTCTTGATTGATATTCTTGTTAGAAACCACCTTAGGTAAAAACCCAGGTTTTGTACGCAGAACAACTTTATCTTAATGAAAGATGAGATAAGGAGAATCACAATGTAAGGCAGATAACTCCGAGACCCTTCGAGCCGAGGAAATAGCCATCAGAAAAAGAACTTTCCATGATAGAAGTTTGATATCAATAGAATGAAGGGGTTCAAACGGAACCCCCTGAAGAACTTTAAGAACCAAGTTTAAGCTCCATGGAGGAGCAACAGGTTTAAACACAGGCTTAATTCTAACTAAAGCCTGACAAAATGCCTGAACGTCTGGAACTTCTGCCAGACGCTTGTGTAAAAGAATAGACAGAGCAGAAATCTGTCCCTTTAAAGAACTAGCTGATAATCCTTTGTCTAAACCCTCTTGGAGGAAGGACAATATCCTAGGAATCCTAACCCTACTCCATGAGTAATTCTTGGATTCACACCAATGAAGATATTTACGCCATATCTTGTGGTAAATTTTCCTGGTGACATGCTTTCGTGCCTGTATTAAGGTATCAATTACTGACTCTGAGAAGCCACGCTTTGATAGGATCAAGCGTTCAATCTCCATGCAGTCAGTCTCAGAGAAAGTAGATTCGGATGATTGAAAGGACCTTGTATTAGAAGGTCTTGTCTCAGAGGCAGACATGTCCACTAGGTCTGCATACCAGGTCCTGCGTGGCCACGCAGGCGCTATCAATATCACCGATACTCTTTCCTGTTTGATTTTGGCAATCAGACGAGAGAGTAGAGGAAACGGTGGAAACACATAAGCCAGGTTGAAGAACCAAGGCGCTGCTAGAGCATCTATCAGTGCCGCTTCTGGGTCCCTGGACCTGGATCCGTAACAAGGTAGCTTGGCGTTCTGGCGAGACGCCATGAGATCCAATTCTGGTTTGCCCCAACGGAGAACCAATTGAGCAAACACCTCCGGATGGAGTTCCCATTCCCCCGGATGAAAAGTCTGACTTAGAAAACCCGCCTCCCAGTTCTCTACACCTGGGATATGGATCGCTGACAGGTGGCAAGACTGAGTCTCTGCCCAGCGAATTATCTTGGAGACTTCTGACATCGCTAGGGAACTCCTGGTTCCCCCTTGATGGTTGATGTAAGCCACAGTCGTGATGTTGTCCGACTGAAATCTGATGAACCTCAGTGTTGCTAGCTGAGGCCAAGCCAGAAGAGCATTGAATATTGCTCTTAACTCCAGAATATTTATTGGGAGGAGTTTCTCCTCCTGAGTCCATGAACCCTGAGCCTTCAGGGAGTTCCCGACTGCACCCCAACCTAGAAGGCTGGCATCGGTTGTTACAATTGTCCAATCTGGTCTGCGAAAGGTCATACCCTTGGACAGATGGGCCCGAGATAACCACCAGAGAAGAGAATCTCTGGTTTCCTGATCCAGATTTAGTAGAGGGGACAAATCTGTGTAATCCCCATTCCACTGACTGAGCATGCAAAATTGCAGCGGCCTGAGATGCAGGCGCGCAAATGGCACTATGTCCATCGCCGCTACCATTAAGCCGATTACTTCCATGCAATGAACCACCGTGGGGCGCGGAATGGAGTGAAGAACACGGCAAGCATTTAGGAGTTTTGAAAACCTGGACTCCGTCAGGTAAATTTTCATTTCTACAGAATCTATTAGAGTCCCTAGGAAGGAAACCCTCATGAGAGGAGATAGAGAACTCTTTTCTTCGTTCACTTTCCACCCATGCGACCTCAGGAATGCCAGAACTATCTCTGTATGAGATTTGGCAATTTGAAAGCTTGACGCCTGTATCAGGATATCGTCCAGGTAAGGAGCCACCGCTATGCCTTGCGGTCTTAGGACGGCCAGAAGTGAGCCCAGAACCTTTGTAAAAATTCTTGGGGCTGTAGCCAACCCGAATGGAAGAGCTACAAATTGGTAATGCCTGTCTAGAAAGGCAAACCTCAGGAACTGATGATGATTCTTGTGAAACGGAATGTGAAGGTAGGCATCCTTTAAGTCCACTGTGGTCATGTACTGACCCTCTTGGATCATGGGTAAAATGGTTTGAATAGTTTCCATCTTGAATGACGGAACTCTGAGGAATTTGTTTAGGATCTTTAAATCCAAAATTGGTCTAAAGGTTCCCTCTTTTTTGGGAACCACAAACAGATGTGAATAAAACCCCTGTCCTTGTTCCGTCCGTGGAACTGGATGGATCACTCCCATTACAAGGAGATCTTGTACGCAGCTTAGGAATGCCTCTTTCTTTATCTGGTTTGCAGATAATCTTGAAAGGTGAAATCTCCCTTGTGGAGGAGAAGCTTTGAAGTCCAGAAGATATCCCTGAGATATGATCTCCAACGCCCAGGGATCCTGAACATCTCTTGCCCACGCCTGGGCGAAGAGAGAGAGTCTGCCCCCTACTAGATCCGTTGTCGGATAGGGGGCCGCTCCTTCATGCTGTCTTAGAGGCAGCAGCAGGCTTTCTGGCCTGCTTGCCCTTCTTCCAGGACTGGTTAGATTTCCAGGCCTGCTTGGATTGAGCAAAAGTTCCCTCTTGTTTTGAAGCAGAGGAAGTTGATGCTGCACCTGCCTTGAAATTTCGAAAGGCACGAAAATTAGACTGTTTGGCCCTTGATTTGGCCCTGTCCTGAGGAAGGGTATGACCTTACCTCCAGTAATGTCAGCAATAATTTCCTTCAAGCCAGGCCCGAATAAGGTCTGCCCCTTGAAAGGAATGTTGAGTAACTTAGACTTTGAAGTCACATCAGCTGGCCAGGATTTGAGCCATAGCGCCCTACGCGCCTGGATGGCGAATCCGGAATTCTTAGCCGTTAGTTTAGTCAAATTAACAATGGCATCAGAAACAAATGAGTTAGCTAGCTTAAGAGTTCTAAGCTTGTCAATAATTTCAGTCAATGGAGCTGTATGGATGGCCTCTCTTCCAGGACCTCAAACCAGAATGCCGCTGCAGCAGTGACAGGCGCAATGCATGCAAGGGGCTGTAAAATAAAACCTTGTTGAATAAACATTTTCTTAAGGTAACCCTCTAATTTTTTATCCATTGGATCTGAAAAAGCACAACTGTCCTCAACCGGGATAGTGGTACGCTTTGCTAAAGTAGAAACTGCTCCCTCCACCTTAGGGACAGTCTGCCATAAGTCCCGTGTAGTGGCATCTATTGGAAACATTTTTCTAAATATAAGAGGTGGGGAAAAGGGCACACCGGGCCTATCCCACTCCTTACTAATAATTTCTGTAAGCCTTTAAGGTATTGGAAAAACCATCAGTACTCACCGGCACTGCATAGTATTTATCCAGCCTACACAATTTCTCTGGCACTGCAATTGTGTCACAGTCATTCAGAGCAGCTAATACCTCCCCAAATAATACACGAAGGTTCTCAAGCTTAAATTTAAAATTAGAAATCTCAGAATCAGGTCTCCCCGAATCAGAGACGTCACCCACAGACTGAAGCTCTCCGTCCTCAGGTTCTGCATATTGTGACGGAGTATCAGACATGGCTTTTACAGCATCTACGCGCTCTGTATCTCGTCTAACCCCAGAGCTATCGCGCTTGCCTCTCAATTCAGGCAATCTGGATAATACCTCTGACAGAGTATTATTCATGATTGCAGCCATGTCCTGCAAAGTAATCGCTATGGGCGTCCCTGATGTACTTGGCGCCATATTAGCGTGCGTCCCTTGAGCGGGAGGCGAAGGGTCCGACACGTGGGGAGAGTTAGTCGGCATAACTTCCCCCTCGACAGACCCCTCTGGGGACAATTCTTTTATAGATAAAGACTGATCTTTACTGTTTAAGGTGAAATCAATACATTTCGTACACATTCTCCTATGGGGCTCCACCATGGCTTTTTAACATAATGAACAAGTATCCTCTGTTTCAGACATGTTTGTACAGACTAGCAATGAGACTAGCAAGCTTGGAAAACACTTTAAAGCAAGTTAACAAGCAATATAAAAAACGTTACTATGCCTTTAAGAGAGACAAATTTTGACAAAATTTGAAATAACAGTGAAAAAAGGCAGTTACACTAACAAAATTTTTACAGTGTATGTAACAAGTCAGCAGAGCATTGCACCCACTTGCAAATGGATGATTAACCCCTTAATAACAAAAACAGAATAATAAATGACAAAAACGTTTTTTAAACACAGTCACAACTGCCACAGTCTACTGTGATTGTTACCCTCCTCAAAAACGACTTTGAAGACTTTTGAGCCCTTCAGAGATGTCCTGTATCATGCAGAGGGAAGCTGAATGTCTCTGTCAGTATTTTTATCTGCACAGAAAAGCACTAAAATAGGCCCTTCCCACTCATATTGCAACAGTGGAAAGCTTCAGGAAACTGTCTCAAGGCAAAAATCAAACCAGCCATGTGGAAAAAAACTAGGCCCCAATAAGTTTTGTCACCAAACATATATAAAAACGATTAACATGCCAGCAAACGTTTTATATTACATTTTTATAAGAGTATGTATCTCTATTAATAAGCCTGATACCAGTCGCTATCACTGCATTTAAGGCTTAACTTACATTAATCCGGTATCAGCAGCATTTTTCTAGCAAATTCCATCCCTAGAAATATATTAACTGCACATACCTTATTGCAGGAAAACCTGCACGCCATTCTCTCTCTGAAGTTACCTCACTCCTCAGAATATGTGAGAACAGCCATGGATCTTAGTTACTTCTGCTAAGATCATAGAAATCACAGGCATATTCTTCTTCTAATGCTGCTTGAGATGAAACAGTACACTCCGGTACCATTTAAAAATAACAAACTTTTGATTGAAGTTAAAAAACTAACTATAATACACCACTTTCCTCTTACTACGTCCATCTTTGTTGAGAGTTGCAAGAGAATGACTGGATCTGGCAGTGAGGGGAGGAGCTATATAGCAGCTCTGCTGTGGGTGATCCTCTTGCAACTTCCTGTTGGGAAGGAGAATATCCCACAAGTAATGGATGATCCGTGGACTGGATACACTTAACAAGAGAAATTATGTTTTCTTTCATATAATTGGCTAGAGTCCATGAGCTAGTGACGTATGGTTAGTAATACCCAAAAGTAAAACTCCACAGAGGACACTAGAGAGGGAGGGATAAAAATAAAAACAGCCATATTCTGCTGAAAAAATTAAATCCACATCCAAAAAAACTAAATTTATGCTTACCTGATAAATTGATTTCTTCTATGGTAAGACGAGTCCACGGATTCATCCTTTACTTGTGGGATATAGTCCTCCTGCTAACAGGAAGTGGCAAAGAGCACCACAGCAGAGCTGTCTATATAGCTCCTCCCTTAGCTCCACCCCCAGTCATTCGACCGAAGGTACAGGAAGAAAAAGGAGAAACTACAAGGTACAGAAGTGACTGAAGTTTAAATCAAAAAAATATAATCTGTCTTAAAATGACAGGGCGGGCCGTGGACTTGTCTTACAATAGAAGAAATCAATTTATCAGGTAAGCATAAATTTAGTTTTCTTCTATAAAGGTAAGACGAGTCCACTGATTCATCCTTTACTTGTGGGATACAATACCAAAGCTACAGGACACGGATGAACAGGAGGGACAAGACAGATGCCTAAACAGTAGGCACCACTGCTTGAATAACTTTTCTCCTAAAAATAGCATCCGAAGAAGAAAAGGTATCAAAATTTGGAAAAGGTATGAGGCGAAGACCAAGTCACAGCCTTACAAATCTGTTCAACAGAAGCATCATTTTTAAAAGCCCATGTGGAAGCCACCGCTCTAGTAGAGTGAGCTGTAATTCTTTCAGGAGGCTCCTGTCCAGCAGTCTCTTATGCCAAATGGATGATGCTTTTCACCCAAAAGAGGTAGCCGTAGCTTTTTGACCTCTACGTTTTCCAGAATAGACAACAAAGAAAATGTTTGACGCAAATCTTTGGTCGCTTGCAAGTAAAACTTTCAAGCACAAACCACGTCCAAATTGTGCAATAGACGCTCCTTCTTAGAGGCAGGATTAGGACACAGAGAAGAAACAACAATTTCCTGATTAATATTCTTATTAGTAACAACCTTAGGAAGGAATCCAGGTTTGGTACGCAAAACCACCTTATCAGCATCTATCAGTACTGCATGAGGATCCCTTCACCTGAACACGTAACAAGGAAGTTTGGCGTTCTGACGAGACGCCATCAGATCCAATTCTGGTGTGCCCCATTGCTGAATCAATTGTGCAAACACCTCCGGATGGAGTTCCCACTCCCCCGGATGAAAAGTCTGACGACTTAGAACATCCGCTTCCCAGTTCTCCACCCCTGGGATATAGATTGCTGATAGATGGCAAGAGTGAGTCTCTGCCCATCTAATTATTTAGGTAACCTCTATCATCGCTAGAGAACTTTGTTCCCCCCTGATGATTGATATATGCTACAGTCGTGATATTGACCGACTGGAATCTTATGAATCTGGCCGACGCCAGCTGAGGCCACGCCTGAAGCGCGTTGAATATCACTCTCAGTTCTAGAATATTTATCGGGAGGAGAGCCTTCTCCTGAGTCCACAAATCCTGAGCTTTCAGGGAATTCCAGACTGAAACCCAGCCCAATAGGCTGGCGCCCATCGTCACTATGACCCACACTGGCCTGCGGAAACACATTCCCTTGGACAGATGATCCTGTAACAACCACCAAAGAAGAGAGTCTCTGGTCTCTTGGTCCAGATTTATCTGAGGAGATAAATCTGCATAATCCCCATTCCACTGTTTGAGCATGCATAGTTGCAGTGGTCTGAGATGTAAGCGAGCAAACGGAACTATGTCCATTGCCGCTACCATTAAGCCGATTACCTCCATACACTGAGCCACTGACGGCCGAGGAATGGAATGAAGAGCTCGGCAGATGGATACAATTTTTTATTTCCTGACCTCCGTCAGAAAAATTTTCATGTCCACCGAATCTATCAGAGTTCCCAGGAATGGAACTCTTGTGAGAGGGATAAGTGAACTCTTATTTACGTTCACCTTCCACCCGTGAGATCTGAGAAAAGCCAACACGATGTCAGTGTGAGACTTGACTAGTTGGTAAGTCGACGCCTGAATTAAGATATCATCCAGATAAGGCGCCACAGCTATGCCCCGCGGCCTTAGAACCGCCAGAAGGGACCCTAGCACCTTTGTGAAAATTCTGGGAGCCGTGGCCAACCCGAAGGGAAGAGCCACAAACTGGTAATGCTTGTCCAGAAAGGCGAACCTGAGGAACTGGTGATGATCTTTGTGGATAGGAATGTGTAGATACGCATCCTTAAAGTCCACGGTGGTCATATATTGACCCTCCTGCATCATCAGCAAAATAGTCTGAATGGTCTCCATCTTGAAGGATGGGACTCTGAGGAATTTGTTTAGGATCTTGAGATCCAAAATTGGTCTGAAGGTTCCCTCTTTTTTGGGAACCACAGATTGGAGTAGAACCCTTGCCCCTGGTTTTCGGAACTGGGCAGATCACTCCCATGGTATATAGGTCTTCTACACAGCGTAAGAACGCCTCTTTTTGTCTGGTTTACAGACAATTGAGAAAGATGGAATCTCCCCCTTGGGGGAGAATCCTTGAAATCTAGAAGATAAACCCCCCCCCCCCCCCCCGGGTTATGATTTCTAAAGCCCAGGAGTCCTGAACGTCTCTTGCCCAAGCCTGAGCGAAGAGAGAAAGTCTGCCCCCTTCATTCTGTCTTGGTGGCAGCAGCGGGCTTCTTGGCCTGTTTACCCTTGTTCCAAGTCTGGTTAGGTCTCCAGACTGACATGGATTGAGCAAAATTCCTCTCTTGCTTTGCGGCAGGGGAAGAGGTAGAGGGACCACCTTTGAAGTTTCGAAATGAACGAAAATTATTTTGTTTGGCCCTCATCTTATTTGTCTTATCCTGAGGAAGGGCATGGCCTTTCTCTCCAGTGATGTCTGAAATTATCTCTTTCAGTTCAGGCCCGAATAGGGTCTTACCCTTGAAAGGGATGGCTAAAATCTTAGCCTTTGATGACACATCAGAAGACCAGGACTTAAGCCATAACGCTCTACGCGCTAAAATGGCAGAACCCGAATTCTTCGCCGCTAATTTAGCCAGTTGAAAAGCTGCATCTGTAATGAAAGAATTAGCTAGGTTGAGAGCCCTAATTCTATCCAGAATATCATCTAATAGCGTCTCAACCTGAAGAGCCTCTTCCAGAGCCTCGAACCAAAAGGACGCTGCAGTAGTTACAGGAACAATGCACACTATAGGTTGGAGAAAACCTTGATGAACAAATATTTTCTTCAGGAGACCCTCTAATTTTTTATCCATAGGATCTTTGAAAGCACAACTGTCCTCAATAGGTATAGTTGTACACTTAGCCAGGGTAGAAATAGCTCCCTCCACCTTAGGGAACGTCTACCACAAGTCCCGCACGTCGTCTGATATGGGAAACATTATCTTAAAAGTAGGAGGGGGAGCGAACGGAATACCTGGTCTATCCCACTCCTTAGTAACAATTTCCGAAATCCTCTTAGGGACCGGAAAAACCTCAGTGTAGGCAGGAACCTCTAGGAATCTGTCCATTTTACACAATTTTTCTGGAACTACAATAGGGTCACAATCATCCAGAGTCGCTAAAACCTCCTTGAGCAATAAGCTGAGGTTTTCAAATTTAAATTTAAAAGCCGTCATATCTGAATCTGTCTGAGGGAACATATTTCCTGAATCAGAAATCTCTCCCTCAGCTAGCAAATCCCTCACTTCAGAACATTGTGAGGGTACATCGGATATGGCTAATAAAGCATCAGAGGGCTCAGCGTTTGTTCTCACATCAGACCTACAGTGCTTCCCCTGCAACCCAGGCAGCTTAGATAAAACCTCTGTGAGGGTAGTATTCATAACTGAGGACATATCTGGCATAACCTGATTCCCTTCTGACTGAGAATCATCCTGCAACATACTTTTAGTAGCTAAAATATGGTCTTTATAATTTATTGACCTTTCAGTGCATGAGGGACACATTCTAGGTGGAGGTTCCACAATGGCTTCTAAACATATTGAACATTGACTTTCCTCAATGTCAGACATGTTGAACAGGCTAGTAATGACTACAAACAAGCATGAAAACACTTTATTTGGTGAAAAAAATAATCTTAAAAAACGGTACTGCACCTTTAAGAGAAAAAAAGCATACACGTGCTGCAAAACAGCCTAAACATGCACCAAATTTTTCAAAATCTTGTATGTAGACACAATATAGGTAGTTAAGATTGCACAACAATAATTTTTAACAATTAACCCCTTAATTTGCAAACCGTATCGAAAATAGGCCCAGATCCGGAAAAAAAAAAAACTCAGCACCTTGCCACAACCCTGCTGTGGCCCTACCTGCACTCAGGGGTCGAAAATGTGGGGTAAAAGCTTCGATTTGGCCCAAAACATAAACCAGGGCCCTTAGGAGTTAGAGCTTGCTGATCAAACTAACTGCGCATATGAGGCGTGAAAATAGGCCCCGTCCATCTCCCTCGATGTCTCCACAGCCTTACAGAACCGCACCAGAGCGGTTAAACTAGCCATGTGTGCCCTTAATAAAGCTGCCCAAAACGTTATTGCCCACAAAAACATTAAAGCACTCCCCAGTCAAAAAACGTTTGCTCCCAAATATTTGCAATTCAGTGTCAACCATATTTGTAATTGGCCCCATATGCAAGCTAAGTAATGCCCTTTTTTTAGCTCTAGGATTACTGCTTACCCTTACCCTCCTGGGTATAATGTCAGCCTTTCTGAAATACAGTCTCTCCAGAAAAATATGACTGAACATACCTCATTGCTGCATAGCATGAAACAGTTCCTCACACTGAAGTTTCCTGCACTCCTCAGCCTCTGTGGGAACAGCAATGGTTCTTAGTTACAAATGCTAAGATCATCATCCTCCAGGCAGCGGTCTTCATCCATCTGCTGCCCGAGAGTAAATAGTACACATCGGTACCATTTAAAATAAACTCTTGCTTGAAGAAATTAAAAACTAATATTTTATCACCTCCATCACTTTACCCTTCCTAGTACTTAGAGCAGGCAAAGAGAATGACTGGGGGTGGAGCTATATAGACAGCTCTGCTATGGTGCTCTTTGCTACTTCCTGTTAGCAGGAGGACTATATCCCACAAGTAAAGGATGAATCCGTGGACTCGTCTTACCTTTATAGAAGAAAACAACGTTTTCTTATAATTAAAAAGAAAAAAAAAAAAACTTAAAACATAAGCAGAGGGATCAAACTGAAACAGCTGCCTGAAGAACTTTTCTACCAAAAAACTGCTTCCGAAGAGGCAAATACATCAAAACGGTAGAATTTAGTAAATGTATGCAAAGACCAAGTCGCTGCTTTACAAATCTGATCAACTGAAGCTTCATTCTTAAAAGCCCATGAAGTGGAGACTGATCTAGTAGAATGAGCTGTGATTCTCTTAGACGGGGCCTGACCCGACTCCAAAAAAGCCTGATGAATCAAAAGCTTTAACCAAGATGCCAAGGAAATGGCAGAGCCTTTCCTAGAACCAGAAAAAACAACCAATAGACTAGAAGTCTTCCTGAAATCTTTAGTAGCTTCAACATAATATTTCAAAGCTCTAACATCCAGAGAATGTAAGGCTCTCTCCAAAGAATTCTAAGGATTAGGACACAAAGAACAACAATTTCCCTATTAATGTTGTTAGAAATCACAACCTTAGGTAGAAATGTAAATGAAGTCTGCAAAACGGCCTTATCCTGATGGAAAATCAGAAAAGGAGACTCACAAGAAAGAGCAGATAATTCAGAAACTCTTCTAGCAGAAAAGATGGCCAAAAGGAACAACACTTTCCAAGAAAGTAGTTTAATATACAAAGAATGCATAGGCTCAAAAGGAGGAGCCTGTAAGGCCTTCAAAACCAAATTAAGACTCCAAGGAGGAGAGATTGATTTAATGAGAGGCTTAATACGGACCAAAGCCTGTACAAAACAGTGAATATCAGGAAGTATCGCAATCTTTCTGTTAAATAAAACAATGAGCAGAGATTTGTCCCTTCAAGGAACTTGCAGACAAAACTGTATCCAAACCATCCTGAAGAAACTGTAAAATTCTAGGAATTCTAAAATAATGCCAGGAGAATTTATGAGAAAAACACAATGAAATATAAGTCTTCCACAAACTCTATAATAAATCTTCCTAGAGACAGATTTACGAGCCTGTAACATAGTATCAATTACCGAGTCAGAGAAAACTCTGACCAAGCACTAAGCGTTTAATTTCTATACCTTCAAATTTAATGATTTGAGATCCTGATGGAAAAACGGCCTTTGAGACAGAAGCTCTGGTCTTAAAGGGAGTGGCCAAGGTTGGCAACTGGACAAAAAACATATAAAGCAAAATTATCAATTTCCTTATATGGCAGTTTCAGGAATGGGGGGAAAAATGCAAACAGCATAGCCCTCTGAGCATAGAAAAAGGCAAGAAGCATATAGGAAGTGAAGTTTAAATAATTTGGCGGCAAGTATGACGCACAACAAAATTTTTCAGCGCTAACAACATCCGGAAATGACGCAACTCGCATCATGGCAGACGCAACCTTGTGCAAGGAAACCTGCCGGAAATGACGAATTTGCGACACAAAACGTACCTTTGCGCCCAAAAAATACTCGCGCCAAGAATGAAGCAATAAACATCAGCATTTTGCGACCTCGCAAGCCTAATTTTGCCCGCGGAAATTAATGAAAGAACAGTCAATTGAAGAAAAAAAAAAAAAAAAAAAAAAAAAAACAGACTATACCCTGGTAAGAAAAAATAACTTCCTAAATATGTTTTCCCAATTTTGAAACTGATAGTCTGCAAAAGGAAATATACATAAACCTGACTCATGGCAAATATAAATACAATACATATATTTAGAACTTTATATTAATACATAAAGCGCCAAACCATAGCTGAGTGTGTCTTAAGTAATGAAAACATACTTACCAAAAGAGACCCATCCACAGATAGCCAAACCAGTACTGAAAAAGTAACAGTAGAAGTAATGGAATATGAGAGTATATCGTCGATCTGAAAAGGGAGGTAGGAGATGAATCTCTACGACCGATAACAGAGAACTTTTGAAAAGATTTCCCATGAGGAAAACCATAAAATCAAATAGGCGATACTCTTCACATCCCTCTGACATTCACTGTACTCAGAGGAATCAGGCTTCAAAATGCTGAGAAGCGCATATCACAGAAGAAAATCAAGCACAAACTTACTTCACCACCTCCATAGGGAGGCAAAGTTTGTAAAACTGAATTGTGGGTGTGGGGAGGGGTGAATTTATAGGCATTTTGAGGTTTGGGAAACTTTGCCCCTCCTGGTAGGATTGTATATCCCATACGTCACTAGCTCATGGAAAGAAATTTAAATAAAGGGGGGGGGGAAGTGCCAATGATGCTAGACATGCCCTCCAGCCCTTGATCCCATTTAGGAAGAGAGACTGGCTTCATGAAAGCAAAACGGCTAGGACGTTAAAAAAAAAACAAAAAAAAAACTTGTTGCATGACATCAGAACACTTCAATTAAACGCGATACAAAATGTTTATTATTTACACCTAATTATTGCCAACGAACTATGGTGCCATTTGACATGTATTCTAGCACCACATACTGTACCTACCCATATACAAACCAAAATTATTCATTTATAATAGCTATTCACCAATAGTACTTGTAAGGTAATTAATTTACACATCCAAGTGTTTTTTTGTGTGGAATACCCTTTCCACTTCTTTTCAGGCTAGGACGTTCATGCCATCCTAACAGCTCTAAAGCGCTCTTAGGACGGCATGGAACATCCTAATGCCGGGAAGGGATTAAGTTTCACTATCCACTAACGCAGGGCTTGACAAACCCAGGAGCCTGGGAGCCACTGGCTCCTAGAATGTTACCACTGGCTCCTAACTTTTTGGATTACTCTTCATATATTTATAAAGAGATACCACTGTCAGGCTCCTAAAAGTATTTCTGGCTCCATAATAATTTTATTGGCTCCTACATTTTAAACACATTTGTCAAACTCTGCACTAACGTTTTAAAGTGGCCATGAGAATACGTTTA
Source organism: Bombina bombina (assembly GCF_027579735.1). NCBI lineage: Eukaryota > Metazoa > Chordata > Amphibia > Anura > Bombinatoridae > Bombina > Bombina bombina. Next base: position 994,253,368 of record NC_069502.1, read on the forward strand.
AAGCAAAAGAGAATTTAGTGAATTATTGCATGGGGATTACAAAGTTATTTTAAAGCAGATTAGAATGTAATTTTAAATTTGCATTTTTGTGCACAACTCATCCATATGGACAGACGTTCGATAAGGACAACCCGTACAACGCAAGATCAGGCAGACCTATAGTGATCACATCAAAAAAAGATTATCAAGCAAATATTTTCCTACCCAAGTAAGCAAAAGCATACTCAAGATGACTGGCAAAATACAGTCTTCATGGGAGAGTACCAGTCTCTAAACCACTTCTTTGTAAAAATGTTAAACTTTTCATTGCAGTTCCAAGTTCACAAGTTGAGGCATCGGAATGAGGAGCTAAAATCATTGTGTGTAAAACCTGCAATTATATGGAGCAGGAAATATTCAGGTGTGGGAATGCTTTGCCTATTCTGGGTATTTACAAAATATAAACTACACTTTGAACTGACAGAATAACAACTCCGTCCTGAAAAACTATGCCATCCTTTCGGGTTTAAAAATTGTGTGGAAGAGGATTTATTTTCAGCCAGGACAATGATCCTAAAGACATATTAAAGTTGTGACAGACACATCTAAAGTCCAAGGAAGAGCAAGGAGTGCTGATTTGCATGGCTTTATCTACGTAATCCACATACCTGAACCCCATTTAACAACTCTGAACAAATGAAAAGGCAAAAACAGAATTTATGCTTACCTGATAAATTACTTTCTCCAACGGTGTGTCCGGTCCACGGCGTCATCCATTACTTGTGGGAATATTCTCCTCCCCAACAGGAAATGGCAAAGAGCACAGCAAAAGCTGTCCATATAGCCCCTCCTCAGGCTCCGCCCCCCAGTCATTCGACCGACGGTTAGGAGAAAAAAAGGAGAAACTATAGGGTGCCGTGGTGACTGTAGTGTATAGAGAAAGAAATTTTTCAAACCTGATTAAAAAACCAGGGCGGGCCGTGGACCGGACACACCGTTGGAGAAAGTAATTTATCAGGTAAGCATAAATTCTGTTTTCTCCAACATTGGTGTGTCCGGTCCACGGCATCATCCATTACTTGTGGGAACCAATACCAAAGCTTTAGGACAATGATGAAGGGAGGGCGCAAATCAGGTTACCTAAACGGAAGGCACCATGGCTTGCAAAACCTTTCTCCCAAAAATAGCCTCCGAAGAAGAATAAGTATCAAATTTGTAGAATTTGGCAAAAGAGTGCAGAGAAGACCAAGACGCTGCCTTACATATCTGATCAACAGAAGCCTCGTTCTTGAAGGCCCATGTGGAAGCCACAGCCCTAGTAGAGTGAGCTGTGATTCGTTCAGGAGGCTGCCGTCCGGCAGTCTCATAAGCCAATCGGATAATGCTTTTCAGCCAGAAAGAAAGAGAGGTAGCAGTAGCTTTTTGACCTCTCCTCTTACCAGAGTAAACGACAAACAAAGATGAGGTTTGTCTAAAATCCTTTGTTGCTTCTAAATAGAACTTTAAAGCACGAACTACATCTAAATTGTGTAACAAACGTTCCTTCTTTGAAACTGGATTCGGACACAGAGAAGGAACAACTATTTCCTGGTTAATATTCTTGTTGGAAACAACTTTTGGAAGAAAACCAGGCTTAGTACGCAAAACGACCTTATCTGAATGTAACACCAGATAGGGTGGATCACACTGCAAAGCAGATAATTCAGAAACTCTTCTAGCAGAAGAAATAGCAACCAAAAACAGAACTTTCCAAGATAGTAACTTGATATTAGGGTTGCACCAATACCATTTTTTTATGACTGAGTACAAGTACCGATACTTGTTTTCAAATACTTACCGATACCAATTACCGATACTTTTTTTTTTTTAATGTCATGTGACAGTTTACCAAGCACAATACAGACTAATTATTTAAGATTCCTTCTTTATGATTATAAAGGACTGTAATTTAAAAGACATTATGAAATAATAAAACAGTTTTATTTGTCAAAAGTTTACTGAACATGTTTATAAATAAAAAATATTACAATAAAATATTAAATTTAAAGGGGTGATGCAATTGGGTTGTAGGGCTGTTATATAACATCAATCTGACATTTGTATGGAGGTTCGACTCTAAGTTGAACAGTCTTTCACTTTCCACCATACTGCATGGGGCAGAAAGATATTTTTGGGCCATTTTAGCCAGAGCTGGAAATCTGTTTATTAACTGCCCAGTACTTCAGGGGTTTGTCTGAACGAGGTACAGTAATCTTTACTACAATAATACAAATAACAGCAATTTGTATTGGCAGAACAGTAGTAAACAATTTTTAGTTTAGTCTCCACTCCAGTTTAAAATGAAATGGGAACATGCAGTTTGAAAAAACGCCACAAGGTAGCATATGGGTAGGTAGTGGACGTATCGGTTTAAGTATCGGTGCAATTGCACGAGTACAAGTACTCATGCAAATACTTGGTATCAGTACCGATACTAGTATCGGTGCAACCCTACTTGATATCTATGGAATGTAAAGGTTCAAATGGAACCCCTTGAAGAACTGAAAGAACTAAATTTAGACTCCAAGGAGGAGTCATGTGTCTGTAAACAGGCTTGATTCTGACCAAAGCCTGTTCAAAAGCTTGAACATCTGGCACAGCTGCCAGGCGTTTGTTGTAACAAAACAGATAAAGCAGAAATCTGTCCTTTTAGAGAACTCGCTGACAACCCTTTATCCAAACCCTCTTGGAGAAAGGAAAGAATCTTAGGAATTTTAATTTTACTCCAGGAGAATCCCTTGGATTCACACCAACAGATATATTTTTTCCATATTTTATAGTAAATCTTTCTAGTCACAGGTTTTCTGGCTTGTACCAGAGTATCTATCACTGAATTTGAAAACCCACGCTTGGATAAAATCAAGCGTTCAATTTCCAAGCAGTCAGCTGCAGAGAAACTAGATTTGGATGTTCGGATGGACCTTGTACTAGAAGATCCTGTCTCAAAGGTAGCTTCCATGGTGGAACCGATGACATATTCACCAGGTCTGCATACCAAGTCCTGCGTGGCCACGCAGGAGCTATCAGAATCACCGAGGCCTTCTCCTGTGTGATTCTGGCTACGAGCCTGGGAAGGAGAGGAAACGGTGGAAATACATAAGCTAGGTTGAACGACGAAGGCGCCACTAATGCATCCACTAGAGTCGCCTTGGGATCCCTGGATCTGGACCCGTAGCAAGGAACCTTGCAGTTCTGACGAGACGCCATCAGATCCATGTCTGGAATGCCCCATAATTGGGTTAACTGGGCAAAGACCTCCGGGTGGAGTTCCAACTCCCCCGGATGGAAAGTCTGACGACTCAGATAATCCGCCTCCCAGTTGTCTACTCCTGGGATGTGAATTGCAGATAGATGGCAGGAGTGATCCTCCGCCCATTTGATGATCTTGGATACCTCTCTCATCGCCAAGGAACTCTTTGTTCCTCCCTGATGGTTGATGTAAGCTACAGTCATGTTGTCCGACTGGAATCTTATGAATCCGGCCTTCGCTAGTTGAGGCCAAGCCCGGAGAGCATTGAATATCACACTCAGTTCCAGGATGTTTATCGGGAGAAGAGACTCTTCCCGAGACCATAGACCCTGAGCTTTCAGGGAATCCAGACTGCACCCCAGCCTAATAGACTGACGTCGGTCGTGACAATGACCCACTCTGGTCTGCGGAAACTCATTCCCTGAGACAGGTGATCCTGAGTCAACCACCAACGGAGTGAGTCTCTGGTTAACTGGTCTACTTGAATGCGAGGAGACAAGTCTGCATAGTCCCCATTCCACTGATTGAGCATGCACAGTTGTAATGGTCTTAGATGAATTCGAGCAAAAGGAACTATGTCCATTGCTGCAACCATCAATCCTATTACTTCCATGCACTGAGCTATGGAAGGCTGCAGAATAGAGTGAAGAACTTGACAAGCGTTTAGAAGCTTTGACTTTCTGACTTCTGTCAGGAAGATCTTCATTTCTAAAGAATCTATTATTGTTCCCAAAAAGGGAACTCTTGTTGACGGAGACAGGGAACTCTTTTCTACGTTCACCTTCCACCCGTGAGATCTGAGAAAGGCTACAACAATGTCTGTATGAGCCTTTGCCTTGGAAAGAGACAACGCTTGAATTAGAATGTCGTCTAGATAAGGTGCCACTGCAATGCCCCTCGGTCTTAGAACCGCTAGAAGGGACCCTAGCACCTTTGTGAAAATTCTGGGAGCAGTGGCTAAACCGAACGGAAGAGCCACGAACTGGTAATGTTTGTCCAGAAAGGCGAACCTTAGGAACTGATGATGATCTTTGTGGATAGGAATATGTAGGTACGCATCCTTTAAATCCACGGTAGTCATATATTGACCCTCCTGGATTGTAGGTAAAATTGTTCGAATGGTTTCCATTTTGAACGATGGAACTCTGAGGAATTTGTTTAGAATTTTTAAATCCAGAATTGGTCTGAAAGTTCCCTCTTTTTTGGGAACTACAAACAGGTTTGAGTAAAACCCCTGACCTTGTTCCGCTGTTGGAACTGGGTGTATCACTCCCATCTTTAACAGGTCTCCTACGCAATGTAAGAATGCCCGTCTCTTTATCTGGTCTGAAGATAAGCGAGACAAGTGGAACCTTCCCCTTGGAGGAAGTTCCTTGAATTCTAGAAGATAACCCTGAGAGACTATTTCTAGTGCCCAGGGATCCGGAACATCTCTTGCCCAAGCCTGAGCAAAGAGAGAGAGTCTGCCCCCTACTAGATCCGGTCCCGGATCGGGGGCTACCCCTTCATGCTGTCTTGGTAGCAGCAGCAGCAGGCTTCTTGGCCTGTTTACCCTTGTTCCAGCCTTGCATTGATTTCCAAGCTGGCTTAGCCTGGGAAGCGTTACCCTCTTGTCTAGAGGCTGCAGAGTTAGGAGACGGTCCGTTCCTGAAGTTACGAAAGGAACGAAAATTGGACTTATTCTTAGCCTTAAAAGGCCTATCCTTTGGAAGGGCATGGCCCTTTCCCCCAGTGATGTCTGAAATAATTTCCTTCAATTCTGGCCCAAAAAGGGTCTTACCTTTGAAAGGAATATTAAGCAGTTTTGTCTTGGAAGATACATCCGCCGACCAAGACTTTAGCCAGAGCGCTCTGCGCGCCACAATTGCAAACCCTGAATTTTTCGCCGCTAATCTCGCTAACTGCAAAGCGGCATCTAAAATAAAGGAATTAGCTAACTTAAGTGCGTGAATTCTGTCCATGACTTCCTCATATGGAGTCTCCTTATTGAGCGACTTTTCTAGTTCATCAAACCAGAAACACGCCGCCGTAGTGACAGGAATAATGCACGAAATTGATTGGAGGAGGTAGCCTTGCTGAACAAAAATCTTTTTAAGCAAACCCTCCAATTTTTTATCCATCGGATCTTTGAAAGCACAATTGTCCTCAATGGGAATAGTCGTGCGTTTAGCTAGCGTAGAAACTGCCCCCTCAACCTTAGGGACTGTTTGCCATGTGTCCTTCCTTGGGTCGACCATGGGGAACAATTTCTTAAATATAGGAGGTGGGACAAAAGGTATACCTGGTTTCTCCCACTCCTTATTCACTATGTCCGCCACCCTTTTAGGTATCGGAAAGGCATCAGGGTGCACCGGGACCTCTAGGAATTTGTCCATCTTGCACAATTTTTCTGGAATGACCAAAGAGTCACAATCATCCAGAGTAGTTAGCACCTCCTTAAGTAATGCGCGGAGATGCTCTAACTTAAATTTAAACGTCACAACATCAGGTTCTGCCTGTTGAGAAATTCTTCCTGAGTCAGAAAGTTCTCCCTCCGACAAACCCTCCCTCACTGCCACTTCTGACTGGTGTGAGGGTATGACAGATAAATTATCGTCAGCGCCTTATTGCTCCACTGTATTTAAAACTGAGCAATCACGCCTTCTTTGAAATGCTGGCATTTTGGATAAAATATTAGCTATGGAATTATCCATTACTGCCGTTAATTGTTGCATAGTAACAATAATTGGCGCGCTAGATGTACTAGGGGTCGCCTGCGCGGGCATAACTGGTATTGACACAGAAGGAGAGGATGAAGAACTATCCCCACTACCTTCATTTGATGAATCATCTTGGGCAACCTTATTTAATGTGACAGTACTGTCCTTACTTTGTCTGGATGCCATGGCACAATTATCACATACATTTGAAGGGGGGACCACCTTGGCCTCCATACATACAGAACATGTTCTATCAGAAGGTACAGACATGTTAGACAGGCTTAAACAGGCTAATAATGCAAAAAAAACGTTTTTAAACAAAACCGTTACTGTCTCTTTAAATGTTAAACAGAGCACACTTTATTTCTGAATATGTGAAAAACTATGAAGGAAATATCCAATCTTTACCAAATTTTCACCACAGTGTCTTAATGCTTTTAAAGTATTGCACCCCAATTTTCAAGCTTTTAACCCCTTAAATGAGGAAACCGGAGCCGTTTAATCAATTAACAACTTTAACCCCCCTACAGTCCCAGCCACAGCATTTGCTGCGACTCCACCTGTCCTTGGGGGTTATACAATACCAAATTAAGCCTTCCAGGAACGTTTTCAATGATCACCAGACCCTCTCACATGCAGCTGCATGCACTGCATCCAAAAGAAACTGCGCAATTATGGCGCGAAAATGAGGCTCTGCCTACTATAGTGAAAGGCCCTTCCTGTTCAGAGCGGCAAAGAGAATGACTGGGGGGCGGAGCCTGAGGAGGGGCTATATGGACAGCTTTTGCTGTGCTCTTTGCCATTTCCTGTTGGTGAGGAGAATATTCCCACAAGTAATGTATGACGCCGTGGACCGGACACACCAATGTTGGAGAAACAGACGTCTATACATTAGTTCTCTGGTATGCTCTAATATTTTGCAATACCAGAAAGAATTAAAAGAGAATCATTAAGGAAAATTGTAAACATACCAAATAAAAACTGTACTGTATGTAAGTAAAATCCACACAGTAAGACCAGCACTCACTTATTAAATTGAACACCACCATACTGGGTACCAGGGTATCTGTAAAATACTACTTCCAAAGCCAGTAGTGGGATAGGTTATCAAATGAAAGGCACAGCAAGACTCGACTAGGTATGATGCACTTTAATCCCCCAATTCAGAGAAGAAAGACAGTTTGGCAAGCACATAGAACTCCCTGTACACCCAGCGACTTGCTTACAGGGGGAAAAAATATATATATAATACAATACAGAATTTTTTTTCTTTTTAGTGGTGGTGGTCTTAGAATGGTAATACACATATGATGTTTAACAAATAAAATAAAAACAAGATGATCTTGGGAATAGCACATATGTGCAATAAAAAAATTCTGGTATGTGTAGAGACCCCTATTAAAGTTTATTTTCTAGTAGATAAGTCCCTCTCAAACATTTTTGTCAATAGTCAGGTGATCACTGTGAAAACGGAACACCTTACTGCACAATTGGGTCTCTCTAATCTATATTATAACCCCCAAAAGCCTGTATGGGTCCTGATTTAACATGTGGCGACCCTTGATGACAAAATAGTAAGGTTATCACAGTAACAGCAGTGATCACTTGGCCATTTTCAATATTTGCTAAACTCTAAACAAAAACCTTTTTTTTTAATCTTATTTATTTTAACAGTTTTTACCACAGTTATCTCATATGCCATAGAATAGAATAATGGTATATTGTAAAACAGAAGGGCCAGCTGGAAAAGAAAATTAATATATGATTTGTGTGAGTCACTCACTGATATTTTACTTACAATAGGGTTTAAATGTAGTTAAGCAAAGAAGCTCAAAATTAGTTCACCATTGGGGTGTAAAAAAAGCTTAGCTAGTAAAAAATGATATCTTGCATTTACAGACAAATGGTGAAAAATAGTTTATAGCATTATAAAGTAAAAAGGCACAAGCAGTTAAGCAATGTTCTTAAAATCACATTTGTACACTAGCAGTGACAGTTGTAAAATTTGAGATACATTTTATATAAATATATATATTTTTTAAAAATAATAAAAAAAGGACAGTAAACCGTACAATATTGTAATATAAAATGTTTGTGTAGTTAAAAAAAAAAAAAAACATAGCAATATACATTTATTTTGCCCCCCCCCCCCCACCCTTTCCTATAATTTAACTAAAAATGGTTTTCTAAGTTGTAGAAAGTTTGAGTAATGGGCACCACCATGTTCTCCCTATTAATATCTCTTGGTGAGGACAATTAGTGATAGATATAAGTCAGGCAATAAAAGATACAGCAAACAAGGCATTGTGGAACATAGAATGATTTAATTATCTAACAGGGTTTCCACAAAGCTTGTTTGCAGTCTCTATAATTGTCAGATTTATATATGTCCCTAATTGTCCTAAGCAGGAAATATACATAAAGGGGAAAACAAATTAATAAGATAGTTTAATTTCCTTCTATACAAGGTGAGTCCACGGCTTCATTACTTACTGTTGGTAAATACTGAACCTGACACCCCAGCCAAAGGCTTAAATTCCTCTCTCCCCCATCCCCCAGTCATTCTGCCGAGGGAACAAAAAAAACAGTAGGAGAAATATCAGGGTCCGCGAACCACGTCCTTCACAGCCACGATGCAGCAATCAGTATTACCTACGCCTGCTCGATGTGGGCCACTACACGAGGGAGTGGTAATGAGGATCTGAGGATCCCTGGACCTCGACCAATATCTGGGTAGTTTGATATGGAGACGAGAAGCCATGAGATCTATCTCCGGCATCCCCCACCTGAAGCATATCTCCACAAACACTTCAGAATGGAGAGACTATTTCCCCCGGATGAATGGATTGTATGCTGAGAAAATACTCTTCCCAGTTGTCCACACCCAGAATGTGGATCGCTGAAAGTGAACAGCTGTGGGCCTCCGCCCACTCCAGAATCTGAGATACTTCCCTCATCGCTAGGGAGCTTGTCGTCCCCCCCCGATGGTTGATGTAAGCCACCAAGCTTATATTGTCTGATTGGGACAAACCCAGAAGAGGCCAAGCCTTCAGAGGATTGTAGATTGCTTGAAGTTCCAAAATGTTGATCGGGAGGGAGCATTGCTCCTGAGACCACAGGACCTGTACCTTCTTGGCACCCTAAACAGCTCCCCATCCTGAGAGGCTTGCGTCTGTAGTCACAATCTCCCAGGATGGTCTGAGAAAGGATGTCACCCGGGACAGAGCCAGCAAGAGAGCGATTCTCTCGACCGGTTGTCTAGGGAAATCTGTTGACAGATCCGAATGATCACTGTTCCACTGTAGGGAGCTACTGCTATACCTTGGGTTCTAGTGACAGCCAGGATAGCTCCTAGAACCTTTGTAAAGATTCTTGGGGCTGTAGCTAGACCAAACGGAAATTCCATGAACTGGAAGTGCTGATCCAGGAACGCAAACCTTAGGAACTGGTCCCTGTGGATTGGAACGTGAAGGTAGGCATCCATCAGATCTATAGTAGTCATGAACTGTCCTTCCTGAACTAGAGGAAGAATTGACCTTATTGTGTCCATCTTGAACGAGGAGACATTTAGAAACTTGTTTAAGCACTTTAGGTTCAGAATTGAGTGGAAAGTTCCCTCCTTCTTTGGGACCACAAACAGGTTTGATTAGTATCCCAAACTTCTTTCTGCGATAGGAACCGGGACAATGACCCCTAAGGAGGGCAGATCTCGCATGCACCCCAGAAAGGCTTCCCTCTTTTCTGGTTTTAAAAAAAAAAAAAAAAAGAGGCTTTAAAGGAGAAGTCTGATTTGAAACCTATCTTGTATCCCTGAGCTATGAACTCCAGGACCTACGGATCCTTCACATCCCTGGACCAAGCATCTGAAAACAGCGACAGTCTGCCCTCTGCTTGGATTTATTCAAGGATTGAGCCGGCTTCCAAGTGCTCTTGGTTTGCTCGGGCTTAGGAGTACGGACTGCTGGTGATGGGATTTTTCATAACGAAAAATAGATCCTTGTCCCTTAGATTTGTTCTTTTTATCCTGCGGTAGGAAGGCACCCTTGCCCCCTGTACCCATGAAAATAATAGAGTGCAGGCCTGGACCAAATAAAAGGTTTCCCTTAAAGGGGAGGGAAAGTAGTCTAGACTTAGAAGTCATGTCCGCAGACCAGGACTTCAGCCAGAGCGCCCGACGAGTCTGCACTGAGAAACTAGAGATTTTAGCATTCAGGCAAATAATCTGCATGTTTGTATCACATATAAAATAAATTAGCAATTCTCAAAACCTTAATTCTTTCTTGGATAATGTTGAGGGGACCCTCCTCCTCGATCAATTCCGCTAAGGAGTCGCACCAGTAGGCCGAAGCTCCAGCAACTGAGGCAACAGCCGCTGCCGGTTGAAATAAATATCCCGTATGCTGAAACATTTTCCTGAGAAAAGTTTCCATTTTCTTATTCATCGGCTCTCTGAAAGACAAGCTATCCTCTAGAGGGATAGTAGTACGCTTAGCTAACATGGAGATAGCACCATCCACCTTAGGGACGGAACCCCACAACTCCTGCTGAGAGTCCGGGACCGGTAGTACATTTTTTTGTAAGGCAGACGAAGGGGACAAAAAAGATCCAATTCTATACCATTCGTTTTTAATAATATTCGCCATCTTTACAGGTACAGGAAAAGTTAGTGGCGCTACCCTGTCCTCGTATACTCTGTCTAATTTAGGGATCAACGGTTCGTCAGGCAAATTGGCCTCTGGAACCTCTAATATCGACAGAACCTCCTTTAGAAGAAAACGTAAGTGTGCAATTTTAAATCTAAAGGCTGGCTCCTCCGCAGCTGGAGGCCTAGAGGTAGCAGACTCCGATCCAGAAATTTCACCCTCTGAAAACTCAGAGTGTGACCCATCTTGGGATACTTGAAAAGCAGACAAATCAAGTAAATCACTGGATGTCCCCTAGACCAGAGATCTATGTTTAACCTTTCGCTTGCGCTTAGCAGGGCGAGGTAGAGCACTAAGGGCCTCAGACACCGCTGTCTTTAACTTTGCAGTAAAGTTTGATGGTAAAAGGCTCCCTCTAGACAGAGGATCAGGCGTGCTACGGGAAGCTGCATGTGAGAATGGAGATGATTGATGGGTATGCACCTCACGGGACGGTGAGTCCTCAGAGGTGAGCAGCTCAGTCCAACTAAAGGGGTTAACCTTCTAAGACATAATAACCTTGTTAATGCATACGGAACATAGTTGAGAGGGCGGGCACACCAAGGCTTCCTCACAATATAGACAGGTATTACTATTCGGAATAGAGGGAGTACCCTCAAGCATATAAGGATCCTCCATAGCTTGCGCTAACAGTAGGATACAAATAAATGAACTTTTTATTTCTCACAAAAACGGCACCTATATACCCCCAATGACTGGGGCACTCACCACCTCCTAGACCCAGGCAACCACAGAAGAAGCAACCTCTCCGCTACTCGGTCAGAAAGAGAAAACTAAAGTGTGACCACACTCGGTCACATGGTGCGGAAGGCAGGACACTGCCCCTACTATGAGAAAAAGTGCGCCAAGCTACAAGCTTTCAAAGTGAAAGTAAACACCTGTATGTTCCGTTACCGCATAAGTCTATGAGCCCAAAAGATAAATCTCACACCTAAGCAGCATAAATCAAAGAAACACACTTGATTAATCCCCACTGTTCAATAACCTCCCTCAGGAGATATTAACCCATGATTCTATAAAGATAAAAGGAGTCACACTGTGACCCTGTCTTCGGCAATTTCAACATAAGTAAAAATTGAAACGATCTTACCAGAATCCGTGCTGTGGAACAGAAACACAGCCTCTCAAGTGTTAGTCTTGTAGCATCGCTCCTGACATGGACTTGAGTGAAGAAAGCAGACAGTGAAACTCGTCAACACTGGTTGCTTAAGGAGCTGTTAGCAGGCAGTCTGGATGGGTTTCGCAGAAAGACTCTCCCTGCATCTCCAGACTAACTTTCATCAATGCTCTCACTGAGAGGCTGACAAGAATACTTAAAACTCCATTTCCATAACGAAAGGCATATATCCCTCCTGAGGAACAACTCCGAAATCTTCTGACACTTCTCTGCTATCCTCCTGTGACGAAAGGTAAAGGATGACTGGGGAATGGGGAAAGTGGGAGAGGTATTTAAGCCTTTGGCTGGGGTGTCTTTGCCTCCTCCTGGTAGCCAGGTTCAGTATTTCCCAACAGTAAGGAATGAAGCCGTGGACTCTCCTTGTATTAAGGAAAATTTAAGCATTATACGACATTTTACTTTATAGAAACAAAACCGTTACACTATCTTTAATATTTAAAACAACCGGTATAATGATAAAACATACAACTACATATTCTCAGGTTAACCCATGCTTTGAATACATCATTATGTCTTGCATGTATTTACTGTTTAACATCCCTTTAACTCCTTTAGATACCCACAAAGTTACTGGATGTAACACAAACCATGTTATCCTGTCCATTTAAAGGGACAGTCTACACTAAAATTGTTATGTTTTAAAAAGAGAGATAACACCTTTACTACCCATTCTCCAGCTTTGCACAACCAACATTGATATATTAATATACTTTATAACATTTAACCTCTAAATGTCTGCCTGTTTCTAAGCCACTAAAGACAGCCTCTTATCACATGCTTTTTTATTTGCTTTTTCACAACAGGAAACTGCTAGTTCATGCGGGCCATATAGATAACATTTGTGTACACGCCTGTGAAGTTATTTAAGAGTAAGCACAACAGTATTAAATGCAAGTCAATAGATAAATACAAAGGGATTATCTATTTTTTTTTAAACAAAACTAATTTTGTAGACCGTCCCCTTTAACCTTTTCCCCCTGTCAGAAGTGTATCAACCACACCATGCAGCAAAGCAGCACACACTTCTGATGGCAAGTATTACCACTGACATAAGACGGGTTACAAATGTGCACCACAACTTTGCTCTTTTATGCACATAGATAGAGCCTCTCAACAGTGAATTGAGATACTGTAACCCACTGTTTTGCTGTGGCAGTTGCATTGCGCTTGTGAGTTCAAGCTATTGTTAATTGTGCACCGCTTTGCTGAATGACTTTAAAATGGAAAAAAGCTAAAAATTGTGGGGCAGTTACACAGGTGACTATTGAGGTTAATTATATGGTTGACAAACGCTTGTTGTAACATATTTGGGGTCATGTTTCCAAAAAATATTGAGGAGGGTGGAAGTTACTGTTACTTTAAGATTTCAAATATAAAAGTATTACAGATGCATCCAAATGTCTTGAAAACAAACAAATTAAGTACATTTGGGAATACACACATGAAATGTGTTGGACATGAACATTAAATTTACACGGTTTAGAATTAAAAAAAATTAATGATATAAAAAAGCATGCAAATGATCCCTTTGGTAGAAATTTCTATCAACAAAATTTCACCCATTCCCTCCCCGCACCCACCCCTTAAACAAAACAAATGATGAACAGAATTCAGTTAAAGGGAATCAAAAGGGTAGACCTTGTGGAGGCCTGCCGTCAAAGCCTAGCTGTGTCAGTTGCACAGGAAGACACCCCTTTTCTTCCTATTACAAGCAATCAACATAATGGAACATTATGATTAATATCAGGTAGAGTAAACAGCTTTACAAAAAAAGAAAAGGAAAAAAAAAAAGAACAAAAACATTAAAGCCAAATGTCATAGTGCAAAAACTAGCACCAAATCATTTGCAGTTCATGTAAAAAGAAAATGCATGCTTACCTGATAAAGTTGTTTCTTTTTAGACACGATGAGTCCACGGATCATCCTTACTTGTGGGAATACACCTCCTGGTCAGCAGGAGGCGGCAAAGAGCACCACAGCAGAGCTGTTATATATAGCTCCTCCTCCCTTCCCTCCCACTCCAGTCATTCGACCGAAGTTAGGAAGAGAAAGGAAAAGCTAAGGTGCAGAGGTGTCTGAAGTTTACAAAAAAATTAACAACCTGTCTTAAAAGAACAGGGCGGGCCGTGGACTTATCGTGTCTAAAAAGAAACAAATTTATCAGGTAAGCATAAATTTTCTTTTCTTTTTAAAGACACGATGAGTCCACAGATCATCATCCTTACTTGTGTGATACAATACCAAAGATAGAGTACACGGATGATAAGGGAGGGACAAGACAGGGAACCTAAACAGAAGGCACCACTGCTTGAAGAACCTCTCTCACAAAAACAGCCTCAGCCGAGGCAAAAGTATCAAATTTGTAGTGTGAAGAGAAGACCAAGTTGCAGCCTTGCAAATCTGTTCCATAGAAGCTTCATTTTTGAATGCCCATGAGGAAGCAACCGCCCTAATGGAATGAGCCGTAATTCTTTCAGGAGGCTGCTGTCCAGCAGTCTCATATGCAAAGCGGATGATACTCCTCAATCAGAAAGAAAGGTTGCCGTAGCTTTCTGACCCTTACGTTTTCCAGAAAAAATTACAAACCGAGCAGAAGACTGACAAAAATCCTTAGTTGCTTGTAAGTAAAACTTCAAAGCACGAACTACGTCCAAATTATGCAGAAGCCTTTCCTTCTGAGAAGAAGGATTAGGACACAAGGAAGGAACAACAATCTCCTGATTAATGTTCCTGTCTGAAACAACCTTAGGAAGGAATCCTAGTTTAGTACGTAAAACTACCTTATCTGAATGGAAAATAAGGTAAGGCGAATTATATTGCAATGCTGAAAGCTCAGACACTCTTCGAGCTGAAGAAATAGCAATAAGAAATAAATCCTTCCAAGATAACAACTTAATATCTAAGGAATGCATAGGCTCAAACGGAGCCCCTTGAAGAAACTTAAGAACTAAATTCAAACTCCATGGAGGAGAAACTGGTTTGAACACAGACCTGATCCTAATCAAGGCCTGACAAAAAGTTTGAACATCTGGATAAGCCAGACGTTTGTGTAACAAAATAGATAAGGCAGAGATCTGACCCTTTAGGGAACTTGCCGATAAACCCTTCTTGGAGAAAAGACAAAATTCTGGGGATCCTAACTCTTCTCCATGAGTAGCCTTTGGATTCACACCAATAAAGATATTTACGCCATATCTTATAATAAATCTTTCTAGTTACAGGCTTACGTGCCTGAATCAAGGTCTCTATGACTGAGTCAGAAAAACCTCGCTTGGAAAGAATTAATTGTTCAATCTCCAAGCAGTCAGCTTCAGAGAAATTAGATTTGAATGAAGGAAGGGTCCTTGAATCAGAAGATCTTTCCTCAACGGTAGTCTCCAAGGTGGCAGGGATAACATTTCCACCAGATTGGCATACCAAATCCTGCAAGGCCAAGCAGGAGCAATGAAGATCACTGATGCCTTCTCCTGTTTGATTCGAGCAAAGACCTGAGGAAGAAGAGCAAACGGGGGAAAAAGATATGCTAGGCAGAAGGACCAAGGAACCGCCAGAGCATCTATCAGTTCCGCCTGAGGATCCCTGGATCTTGACCCGTATCTCGGAAGCATGGCATTCTGACGAGATGCCATGAGATCTAACTTCGGCCGACCCCATCTGCGAATCAGGCTGGAGAATACTTCCAGATGGATTTCCCACTCTCCCGGGTTTAAGGTCTGTCTGTTCAGAAAGTCCGCCTCCCAGTTATCCACTCCTGGGATGTGGATCGCTGACAGATGGAATAAATAGGCCTCCGCCCACTGTATTATCTTGGCTACCTCCGTCATCGCTAAGGAACTCCCCGTTCCTCCCTGATGATTGATGTAAGCCACTGTCGTTATGTTGTCCGTCTGGAATCTGATGAACTGGGCCGAAGCCAACTGAGGCCAGGCCAGAAGAGCATTGAAGATCGCTCTCAGTTCCAGGATGTTTATAGGAAGAACAGACTCCGCCGGAGTCCACATTCCCTGAGCCTTTAGAGGACCCCAGACAGCTCCCCACTCTAGAAGGCTGGCATCTGTTGTCACAATCACCCAAGATGGTCTGCGAAAGCATGTTCCCTGGGATAGATGATCCAGAGACAACCACCATTGAAGAGACTCCATTGTCTCCTGCTCCAGGGTTTTTCAAGGAGACAAGTCTGCATAATCTCCATTCCACAGCCTGAGCATGTTTAACTGCAGAGGTCTAAGGTGAAACCGAGCAAACGGAATGATGTCCATTGCCGCCACCATCAGTCCGATTACTTCCATGCACTGCGCCACTGACGGCCGAGGATTGGACTGAAGGGCACGACAGGCATTTAGAATCTTTAATTTCCTGACCTCTGTCAGAAAAATCCTCAGATATAGTCGATTAGAGTTCCTAAGAAAGTCACCCTTGCTTTCGGGATTAAGGAACTTTTCTCCAGATCCACCTTCCACCGTGAGTTCTCAGGAAGGATAGTACAATGTCGGTATGGGACCTTGCTTGTTGAGAAGATGGCGTCTGGATTAGAATATCGTCCAGGTAAGGCACCACCGCAATGCCCGCAGTCTTAAAACCGCCAGTAGAGACCACAGAACCTTTGTGAATTCTGGGTGCCGTGGCCAGTCCGAAGGGAAGAGCCACAAACTGAAAATGTCTGTCCAGAAAGGCAAACCTTAGGAACTTGTGATGATCTCTGTGGATAGGGACATGCCGATATGCATCCTTTAAGTCCACTGTTGTCATGAATTGACCCTCCTGAAGCAGTGGAAGAATGGTACGAATGGTTTCCATCTTGAAAGATGGAACTCTGAGAAACATGTTCAGACTCTTGAGATCTAAAATAGGTCTGAAAGTTCCCTCCTTCTTGGGAACTACAGATTTGAATAAAACCCCTGCCCATGTTCCTGTACAGGAACGGGAGTAATCACTCCCAGGGAAGAAAGGTCTCTTACACAATGTAAGAACGCCTCTTTTTGACTGGTTTGCAGATAATCTTGAAAGAAGAAATCTTCCTCGAGGAGGAAAATTTTTGAACTCCAGTTTGTATCCCTGGGACACTATTTATATAGCCCAGGGATTCTGAACATCTCGCACCCAAGCATGAACGAAGAAAGTCTGCCCCTCATCAGATCCGGTCCTGGATCGGGGGCATGCCCTTCAATGCTATTTTGGAGTCAGCAGCAGGCTTCTTGTACTGTTTACCCTTCTTCCAAAGGCTGGTTTGGTCTCCAAGTGGGCTTAGACTGAATAGTTTTCTTCCTGTTTAGAGGAGGAAGAAAAAATTTCCCTTGAAACTGCGAAAGGAACTAAAATTATTTTGACGTATTTTGTTTATTTCTCTTATCCTGAGGAAGGAGATGACCCTTACCTCCCGTGATGTCAGAGATAATATCCTTCAAGCCCAGTCCAAACAAGGTCTTACCCTTGTAAGGAATAGCTAGAAGCTTAGATTTAGACGAAACGTCCGCAGACCAAGGCTTTAACCATAAAGCTCTGCGGCCTAAGATAGAGAACCCTGAACTTTTAGCTGCTAATTTAGTAATTTGCAGAGAAGCATCCGTAATAAAAGCATTAGCTAGCTTCAGAGCTTTAATCCTATCTTGGATCTCCTCCAATGACGTCTCAGACTTAACAGACTCAGACAGAGCATCAAACCAATAAGCTGCTGCACTAGCAACAGTAGCAAATGCACGCAGCCGGCTGCAACAGCAGACCCTGGTGGACATAAATCCTTTTAAGCAGACCCTCCAACTTCTTGTCCATGGGGTCTTTAAAGGCACAACTATCCTCAATAGGAATAGTAGTTCGCTTAGCTAAGGTGGAGATAGCCCCTTCTACTTTAGGAACCATTTGCCAAGCTTCCTTGATAGTGTCAGCTACAGGAAACATCTTTCAGAAAATAGGAGACTGAGAGAAAGGAATACCTGGTCTCTCCCATTCCTTAGAAACAATCTCCGAAGCTCGCTTAGAAACTGGAAAAACATCTGAGAAGGTAGGAACTTCGAAATATTTGTCCAGTTTACTCACCGTCCTCTAAAGTAACCAACACCCCCCTGAGTAACAGACGGAGGTGTTCTAGTTTAAACCGGAGACAACCTCTTAGTCAAAGGTTCTGAATCTGAAATCTTGCCATCTGATAAAACCTCTATACCCTCCATCTCAGTTCACTGGGAGGGTACCTCTGAGACTGCTACCATGGCATCAGAAACCTCACTGATAACATGCTTGTCTTTGCTCTTGCGCTTGCCTGAAAACATAGGAAAAGCAGACAGATAATTGTGGAAGACATAACCTCCGCTATGTCTTTTAAAGTAACTGCAGCAGGTACTAGCGCAGAAGTCCAGGGCGTGTTAATTTTTGGGACGCTTGGCAAGAAAGTTGCGGCATAAATTGACCCTCATTCGAAGATTCCTGGACAAACTCTGCCTGAGAAGAAATTGTTAAAAATGTTATCCCTAAAACTTACAGTCCTTTCAATACATGTAGGACAGAAAGGGATTGGTGGTTCCACATTTGCATCCCAACACAAGGCACATGTAACAGATTGCACACTCTTGATCCATTATTCAATACAATTTAACAAATAATCAACAGAAAAAACAAAGATTAGAAAAAAATAACTGCACAAAAACCGTTACTGTTCCTTTAAATACAAACGGTTTCTATATTTTTCTGCAAAACTGTCAGATTCCTCTTAAAGGGACACTATACCCAAACATTTTCTTTCATGATTAAGGTAGAGAATACAATTTTGAATAACATTCCAATTTTCTTCTATTACCTAATTTGCTTAATTCTTTAGATATACTTTAATGAAGAAATAGCAATGCACACGGTGAACCAATCACAGGAGGTATCTATGTGCAACTACCAATCAGCAGCTACTAAGCATATCTAGATATGCTTTTCAGCAAAGAATATCAAGAGAATGAAGCAAAATAGATAATAGAAGTAAAATAGAAAGTTGTTTATAATTGTATGCTCTTTCTAAATCGTGAAAGAAAAAACATAATTTATGTAAGAACTTACCTGATAAATTCATTTCTTTCATATTAGCAAGAGTCCATGAGCTAGTGACGTATGGGATATACATTCCTACCAGGAGGGGCAAAGTTTCCCAAACCTCAAAATGACTATAAATACACCCCTCACCACACCCACAAATCAGTTTAACGTATAGCCAAGAAGTGGGGTGATAAGAAAAAAGTGCGAAAGAATAAAAAATAAGGAATTGGAATAATTGTGCTTTATACAAAAAAATCATAACCACCACAAAAGGGTGGGCCTCATGGACTCTTGCCAATATGAAAGAAAACATAATTTATGCTTACCTGATAAATTCCTTTCTCCTGTAGTGTAGTCCGTCCACGGGTCATCATTACTTATGGGATATTAACTCCTCCCCAACAGGAAGTGCAAGAGGATCACCCAAGCAGAGCTGCTATATAGCTCCTCCCCTCTACGTCACACCCAGTCATTCGACCGAGAACCAAACGAGAAAGGAGAAACTATAGGGTGCAGTGGTGACTGGAGTATAATTAAAAAATTTAGACCTGCCTTAAAAAACAGGGCGGGCCGTGGACTGACTACACTACAGGAGAAAGGAATTTATCAGGTAAGCATAAATTATGTTTTCTCCTGTTAAGTGTAGTCAGTCCACGGGTCATCATTACTTATGGGATACCAATACCAAAGCTAAGTACACGGATGACGGGAGGGACAGGCAGGATCTCTATACGGAAGGAACCACTGCCTGAAGAACCTTTCTCCCAAAAACAGCCTCCGAAGAAGCAAAAGTGTCAAATTTGTAAAATTTGGAAAAAGTATGAAGAGAAGACCAAGTTGCAGCCTTGCAAATCTGTTCAACAGAGGCCTCGTTCTTAAAGGCCCAAGTGGAAGCCACAGCTCTAGTAGAATGAGCTGTAATCCTTACAGGAGGTTGCTGTCCAGCAGTCTCATAGGCTAAGCGTATTATGCTACGAAGCCAAAAGGATAGAGAGGTAGCAGATGCTTTTTGACCTCTCCTCTGTCCAGAATAAACGACAAACAGGGAAGAAGTTTGTCGAAAATCTTTAGTTGCCTGTAAATAAAATTTCAGGGCACGGACTACATCTAGATTGTGCAGAAGTCGTTCCTTCTTTGAAGAAGGGTTAGGACACAATGATGGAACAACAATCTCTTGATTGATATTCTTGTTAGTGACTACCTTAGGTAAGAACCCAGGTTTAGTACGCAGAACTACCTTATCTGAATGAAAAAACATAATTTATGTAAGAACTTACCTGATAAATTCATTTCTTTCATATTAGCAAGAGTCCATGAGCTAGTGACGTATGGGATATACATTCCTACCAGGAGGGGCAAAGTTTCCCAAACCTTAAAATGCCTATAAATACACCCCTCGCCACACCCACAATTCAGTTTAACGAATAGCCAAGAAGTGGGGTGATAAGAAAAAAGTGCGAAAGCATATAAAATAAGGAATTGGAATAATTGTGCTTTATACAAAAAAATCAAAACCACCACAAAAAAGGGCGGGCCTCATGGACTCTTGCTAATATGAAAGAAATGAATTTATCAGGTAAGTTCTTACATAAATTATGTTTTCTTTCATGTAATTAGCAAGAGTCCATGAGCTAGTGACGTATGGGATAATGATTACCCAAGATGTGGATCTTTCCACACAAGAGTCACTAGAGAGGGAGGGATAAAATAAAGACAGCCAATTCCTGCTGAAAATAATCCACACCCAGAATAAAATTTTTAATGAAAAAACATAAGCAGAAGATTCAAACTGAAACCACTGCCTGAAGTACGTTTCTACCAAAAACTGCTTCAGAAGAAAACACATCAAAATGGTAGAATTTAGTAAAAGTATGCAAAGAGGACCAAGTTGCTGGTTTGCAAATCTGATCAACCGAAGCTTCATTCTTAAACGCCCAGGAAGTAGAAACTAACCTAGTAGAATGAGCTGTAATCCTTTGAGGCGGAGTGTTACCCGACTCAACATAGGCATGATGAAATAAAGATTTCAACCAAGATGCCAAAGAAATGGCAGAAGCTTTCTGGTCTTTTCTAGAACCGGAAAAGATGACAAATAGACTAGAAGTCTTTCGGAAAGACTTAATAGCTTCAACATAATATTACAAAGCTCTAACAGCATCCAAAGAATGCAATGATTTCTCCTTAGAATTCATAGGATTAGGACATAATGAAGGAACCACAATTTCTCTACTAATGTTGTTAGAATTCACAACCTTAGGTAAAAAATTCAAAAGAAGTTCGCAGCACCGCCTTATCCTGATGCAAAATCAGAAAAGGAGACTCACAAAAAAGAGTAGATAATTCAGAGACTCTTCTGGCAGAAGAGATGGCCAAAAGAAACAAAACTTTCCAAGAAAGTAATATAATGACCAAAGAATGCATGGGTTCAAAAGGAGGAGCTTGAAGAGCCCCCAGAACCAAATTCAAACTCCAAGGAGGAGAAATTGACTTAATGACAGGTTTTATACGAACCAAAGCTTGTACAAAACAATGAATATCAGGAAGATTAGCAATCCTTCTGTGAAAAAGAACAGAAAGAGCAGAGATTTGCCTTTCAAGAAACTTGCGGACAAACCTTTATCTAAACCATCCTGAAGAAATATAAGTCTTCCAGACTCTATAATATATCTCTCTAGATACAGATTTACGCGCCTGTCACATAGTATCAATCACAGAGTCAGAGAAACCTCTTTGACCAAGAATCAAGCGTTCAAACTCCACACCTTAAAATTAAGGTTTTGAGATCCTGATGGAAAAAAGAACCTTGAGACAGAAAGACTGGTCTTAACGGAAGAGTCCACAGCTGGCAAGAGGCCATGCTGGAGCTACCAGCAGGGTAAACGAGCATTCCTTTAGAATATTGGAGAATACCCTTGGAAGAAGAACTAGAGGCGGAAAGATATAGGCAGGATGACACTTGTAAGGAAGAGATGATGCATCCACTGCCTCCGCCCGAGGATCCCTGGATCCGGACAGATACCAGGGAAGTTTCTTGTTTAGATGAGAAGCCATCAGATCTATTTCTGGGAGTTCCCACATTTGAACAATCTGAGGAAATACCTCTGGGTGAAGACCATTCGCCCAGGTGCAATGTTTGGCGACTGAGATAATCCGCTTTCCAATTGTCCATACCTGGGATATGAACCGCAGAGATTAGACAGGAGCTGGATTCCGCCCAAACCAAAATTCGAGATACTTCTTTCATAGCCAGAGGACTGTGAGTCCCTCCTTGATGATTGATGTATGCCACAGTTGTGACATTGTCTGTCTGAAAACAAATGAACAACTCTCTCTTCAGAAGAGGCCAAGACTGAAGAGCTCTGAAATTGCACGGAGTTCCAAAATATTGATCGGAAATCTCACCTCCTGAGATTCCCAAACCCCTTGTGCTGTCAGATACCCCCACACAGCTCCCCAACCTGTAAGACTTGCATCTGTTGAGATTATAGTCCAGGTCGGAAGAACAAAGAAGCCCCCTGAACTAAACGATGGTGATCTGTCCACCATGTCAGAGAGTGTCGTATAATCGGTTTAAAGATATTAATTGAGATATCTTTGAGTAATCCCTGCACCATTGGTTCAGCATACAGAGCTGAAGAGGTCGCATGTGAAAACGAGCAAAGGAGATTGCATCTGATGCGGCAGTCCTAAGACCTAAAATTTCCATGCATAAGGCTACCAAAGGGAATGATTGTGACTGAAGGTTTTGACAAGCTGAAATCAATGTTAAACTTCTCTTGTCTGACAAGGACAGAGTCATAGACACTGAATCTATTCTAGAAACCTAAAAAGGTTACCCTTGTCTGAGGAATCAATAAACTGATTGGTAAATTGATCCTCCAACCATGAACTTGAAGAAACAACACAAGTCGATTCGTATGAGATTCTTCGAAAAAGAGAAGACTGAGCAAGTACCCAGATATCGTCCAATAAGGAAATACCAAAACCCTGTTCTCTGATTACAGAAAGAAGGGCACCGAGAACCTCTGAAAAAAATTCTTGGAACTGAGGCTAGGCCAAACGGTAGAGCCACAAAACTGGTAATGCTTGTCTAAAAAGAGAATCTCAGACACTAAAAGTGATCTGGATTAATCGGAATATGCAGATACACATCCTGTAAATCTATTGTAGACATATAATGCCCTTGCTAAACAAAAGGCAGGACAGTCCTACAGAAACTGAATGTTGGTATCCTTACATAACGATTCAATATTGATAGATCCGGAACTGGTCTGAAGGAATTGACCTTCTTTGGTACAATGAAGAGATAAAATAAAACCCCAGCCCCTGTTCCAGAACTGGAACTGGCATAATTACTCTAGATCTGAAACACATTTCAGAAATGCTGAGCCTTTGCTGTGTTAACTGGGACACGGGAAAGAAAAAAATCTCTTAGCAGGAGGCCTTAACTGAAGCCAATTCTGTACCTTTCTGAAACAATGTTCTGAAACCAGAAATTGAGAACGGAATTGATCAAAATTTCTTTGAAGAAAACGTAATCTGCCCCATACCAGCTGAGCTGGAATAAGGTCCGCACCTTCATGGGTACTTAGGAGCTGGCTATAGGTTTTCTATAAGGCTTGGATATATTCCAAACTGGAAATAGTTTCCAAACTGATACCGCTCCTGAGGATGAAGGATCAGGCTTTTGTTCCTTATTGTGAGGAAAAGAAAGAAAATGACTATTAGACCTAAATTTACCTTAGATTTTTTATCCTTTGGTAAAAAAGTTCCCTTCCTTCCAGAAACAGTTGAAATAATAATTTATTACCCTGGAAAGAAAAGGAAAGCAAAGTTGACTTAGAAGACATATCAGCATTCCAAGTTTAATCCATAAAGCTTTTCTAGCTAAAATAGCTAGAGACATATACCTGACATCAACTCTAATGGTATCAAAAGATGGTATCACCAATAAAATTATTAGCATGTTATAGAATAATAATAATGCTATAAAATTATGATCTGTTACTTGTTGCGCTAAAGCTTCTAACCAAAAAGTTGAAGCTGCAGCAACATCCTCTAAAAATATAGCAGGTCTAAGAAGATTACCTGAACATAAGTAAGCTTTTCTTAGAAAGGATTAAATTTTCCTATCTAAAAGATCCTTAAATGAATTACTATCTGCCGTAGGAATAGTAGCACATTTAGCAGGAGTAGAGACAGCCCCATAACCTTAGGGATTTTATCCCAAAAAAACTCTAATCTGTCAGATGGCACGTTTGACGCCGGAAACGGAAAAGAATTTTTGCGCCAAAAAAGTCCGCGCCAAGAATGACGCAATAAAATGAAGCATTTTCAGCCCCCGCGAGCCTAACAGCCCACAGGAAAAAAAGAGTCAAATTTTTGAAGGTAAGAAAAAATGATTAATTCAAATGCATTATCCCAAATATGAAACTGACTGTCTGAAAAATAAGGAAAGTTGAACATTCTGAGTCAAGGCAAATAAATGTTTGAATACATATATTTAGAACTTTATAAACAAAGTGCCCAACCATAGCTTAGAGTGTCACAGAAAATAAGATTTACTTACCCCAGGACACTCATCTACATGTTTGTAGAAAGCCAAACCAGTACTGAAACGAGAATCAGCAGAGGTAATGGTATATATAAGAGTATATCGTCGATCTGAAAAGGGAGGTAAGAGATGAATCTCTACGACCGATAACAGAGAACCTATGAAATAGACCCCGTAGAAGGAGATCACTGCATTCAAATAGGCAATACTCTCCTCACATCCCTCTGACATTCACTGCACGCCGAGAGGAAAATCGGGCTCCAACTTGCTGCGGAGCGCATATCAACGTAGAATCTAGCACAAACTTACTTCACCACCTCCATCGGAGGCAAAGTTTGTAAAACTGAATTGTGGGTGTGGTGAGGGGTGTATTTATAGGCATTTTAAGGTTTGGGAAACTTTGCCCCTCCTGGTAGGAATGTATATCCCATACGTCACTAGCTCATGGACTCTTGCTAATTACATGAAAGAAATCAGATACGGAGAATCACAATGTAAGGCTGATAATTCAGAGACTCTACGAGCCGAGGAAATAGCCATTAAAAACAAAACTTTCCAAGATAACAGCTTGATATCAATGGAATGAAGGGGTTCAAACGGAACACCCTGTAAAACGTCAAGAACCAAGTTTAAGCTCCACGGCGGAGCAACAGATTTAAACACAGGCTTAATCCTGGCCAAAGCCTGACAAAAAGCCTTAACGTCTGGAACTTCTGACAGACGCTTGTGTAAAAGGATGGACAGAGCTGAGATCTGTCCCTTTAACGAACTAGCAGATAAACCCTTTTCTAAACCTTCTTGTAGAAAAGACAATATCCTAGGAATCCTAACCTTACTCCATGAGTAACCCTTGGATTCGCACCAGTGTAAGTATTTACGCCATATCTTATGGTAAATTTTCCTGGTAACAGGTTTCCTAGCCTGTATTAAGGTATCAATTACTGGCTCCGAAAATCCACGCTTTGATAAAATTAAGCGTTCAATTTCCATGCAGTCAGCTTCAGAGAAATTAGATTTTGATGTTTGAAAGGACCCTGAATTAGAAGGTCCTGTCTCAGAGGCAGAGACCAAGGTGGACAGGATGACATGTCCACTAGATCTGCATACCAGGTCCTGCGTGGTCACGCAGGCGCTATTAGAATCACTGATGCTTTCTCCTGTTTGATCCTGGCAATCAAACGAGGAAGCATCGGGAAGGGTGGTAACACATAAGCCATCCTGAAGGTCCAAGGTGCCGTCAAGGCATCTATCAGGACCGCTCCCAGGTCCCTGGACCTGGACCCGTAACGAGGAAGCTTGGCGTTCCGGCAAGACGCCATGAGATCCATATCTGGTTTGCCCCAACGTCCAAGTATTTGGGCAAAGACCTCCGGATGAAGTTCCCACTCCCCCGGATGAAAAGTCTGGCGACTTAGGAAATCCGCCTCCCAGTTGTCCACTCCTGGGATGTGGATCGCTGACAGGTGGCAAGAGTGAGACTCTGCCCAGCGAATTATCTTTGATACTTCCATCATCGCTAAGGAACTTCTTGTCCCTCCCTGATGGTTAATGTAAGCCACAGTCGTGATGTTGTCCGACTGAAACCTGATAAACCTCAGAGTTGCTAACTGAGGCCAAGCCAGAAGGGCATTGAGAACTGCTCTCAATTCCAGAATGTTTATTGGAAGGAGACTCTCCTCTTGAGTCCATGATCCCTGAGCCTTCAGGGAATTCCAGACAGCGCCCCAACCTAGTAGGCTGGCGTCTGTAGTTACAATTGTCCAGTCTGGCCTGCTGAAGGGCATCCCCCTGGACAGATGTGGCCGAGAAAGCCACCATAGAAGAGAATCTCTGGTCTCCTGATCCAGATTCAGCGTAGGGGACAAATCTGAGTAATCCCCATTCCACTGACTTAGCATGCACAATTGCAGCGGTCTGAGGTGCAGGCGTGCAAAAGGAACTATGTCCATTGCCGCTACCATTAAGCCGATTACCTCCATGCATTGAGCCACTGACGGGTGTTGAATGGAATGAAGGGCACGGCAAGCATTTAGAAGCTTTGTTAACCTGTCCTCTGTCAGGTAAATTTTCATTTCTACAGAATCTATAAGAGTCCCCAAGAAGGGAACTCTTGTGAGTGGTAAGAGAGAACTCTTCTCCTCGTTTACTTTCCACCCATGCGACCTTAGAAATGCCAGTACTAACTCTGTAAGAGACTTGGCAGTTTGAAAGCTTGACGCTTGTATCAGAATGTCGTCTAGGTACGGAGCTACCGAAATTCCTCGCGGTCTTAGTACCGCCAGAAGAGAGCCCAGAACCTTTGTAAAGATTCTTGGAGCCGTAGCCAACCCGAAGGGAAGAGCTACAAACTGGTAATGCTTCTCTAGGAAGGCAAACCTTAGATACCGGTAATGTTCTCTGTGAATCGGTATGTGAAGGTAAGCATCCTTTAAATCCACTGTGGTCATGTACTGACCTCTTTGGATCATGGGTAAGATTGTCCGAATAGTTTCCATCTTGAATGATGGAACTCTGAGGAATTTGTTTAGGATCTTTAAATCCAATATTGGTCTGAAGGTACCCTCTTTTTTGGGAACCACAAACAGATTTGAGTAAAACCCTTGTCCGTGTTCCGACCGCGGAACTGGATGGATCACTCCCATTAGTAAAAGGTCTTGTACACAGCGTAGAAACGCCTCTTTCTTTATCTGGTTTGTTGACAACCTTGAAAGGTGAAATCTCCCTTGTGGAGGAGAAGCTTTGAAGTCCAGAAGATATCCCTGAGATATGATCTCCAACGCCCAGGGATCCTGGACATCTCTTGCCCAAGCCTGGGCGAAGAGAGAGAGTCTGCCCCCCACTAGATCCGTTACCGGATCGGGGGCCCTCACTTCATGCTGTCTTAGGGGCAGCAGCAGGCTTTCTGGCCTGCTTGCCCTTGTTCCAGGCCTGGTTAGGTTTCCAGCCTTGTCTGTAGCGAGCAACAGCTCCTTCCTGTTTTGGAGCAGAGGAAGTTGAAGCTGCTCCTGCCTTGAAGTTACGAAAGGCACGAAAATTAGACTGTCTAGCCCTGGGTTTGGCTCTGTCTTGAGGCAGGGCATGGCCTTTACCTCCCGTAATATCAGCGATAATTTCTTTCAAACCGGGCCCGAATAAAGTCTGCCCCTTGAAAGGTATGTTAAGTAGTTTCGATTTAGAAGTTACATCAGCTGACCAGGATTTTAGCCACAGCGCTCTGCGTGCCTGAATGGCGAATCCGGAATTCTTAGCCGTAAGTTTAGTTAAATGTACTACGGCATCAGAAATAAATGAATTAGCTAGCTTAAGGGTTTTAAGCTTAAGTGAAATCTCATCTAATGTCGCTGAGTCAAGGGTCTCTTCCAGAGACTCAAACCAAAATGCTGCCGCAGCCGTGACAGGCGCAATGCATGCAAGGGGTTGTAATATAAAACCTTGTTGAACAAACATTTTCTTAAGGTAACCCTCTAACTTTTTATCCATTGGATCTGAAAGGGCACAGCTATCCTCCACCGGGATAGTGGTACGCTTAGCTAAAGTAGAAACTGCTCCCTCCACCTTAGGGACCGTTTGCCATAAGTTCCGTGTGGTGGCGTCTATTGGAAACATTTTTCTGAATATAGGAGGGGGTGAGAAAGGCACACCGGGTCTGTCCCACTCCTTAGTAATAATTTCAGTAAGTCTCTTAGGTATAGGAAAAACGTCAGTACTTGTCGGTACCGCAAAATATTTATCCAACCTACACATTTTCTCTGGGATTGCAACTGTGTTACAATCATTCAGAGCCGCTAACACCTCCCCTAGCAATACACGAAGGTTTTCCAGCTTAAACTTAAAATTTGAAATGTCTGAATCCAATTTATTTGGATCAGATCCGTCACCCGCAGAATGAAGCTCTCCGTCCTCATGCTCTGCAAATTGTGACGCAGTATCAGACATGGCCCTAGCATTATCAGTATACTCTGTTCTCATCCCAGAGTGATCTCGTTTACCTCTAAGTTCTGGCAATTTAGACAAAACTTCAGTCATAACATTAGCCATGTCTTGTAAAGTGATTTGTAATGGCCGCCCTGATGTACTTGGCGTTACAATATCACGCACCTCCTGAGCGGGAGATGCAGGTACTGACACGTGAGGCAAGTTAGTCGGCATAACTTCCCCCTCGTTGTCTGGTGAATGTTGCTTAACATGTACAGATTGACTTTTAAAGTAGCATCAATGCAATTAGTACATAAATTTCTATTGGGCTCCACCTTGGCTTTTGAACATATTGCACAAAGAGATTCCTCTGTGTCAGACATGTTTAAACAAACTAGAAATTAGACTAGCAAGCTTGGAAATACTTTTCAACTAAATTTACAAGCAATATGTAAAAACGTTACTGTGCCTTTAAGAAGCACACAAAAAAACTGACACAGTTGAATAAAAATGAACCGGATTAGTTATATAAACCAAATTTAGCAAAGGATTGCACACATTAGCAATGGATGATTAACCCTTAAAATCAGAAAAAAACGTATAACAATTGACAATATAAGCGTTTTTATCACAGTCAAGCACAGTCTCACAGGTCTGCTGTGAGTGATTACCTCCCTCAAAACTAGTTTTGAAGACCCCTGAGCTCTGTGGAGACGTCCTGGATCATGCAGGGAGAAAAAGACAGACTGTGACTGAATTTCTGATGCGTAGTAAAAGCGCCAAAATAGGCCCCTCCCACTCACACTAAAACAGTGAGGGAAGATCAGTAAACTGTTTTAATTTAAAACAAACGACAGCCATGTGGAAAATAAAGCCCAAAACAATTTTCACCAAGTACCTCAGATAATTAAACGATTTAACATGCCAGTAAACGTTTAAAATCTAATATATGAAATGTCATTAAAAAGCCTGCTGCTAGTCGCTCACACTGCAAGTTAGGCTAAAAGTTATATGCATACAGTATTTTCCCAGTGAAGTGCCATTCCCCAGAAATACTTAAGTGTAAACATATATACATGTCAGCCTGATACCAGTTGCTACTACTGCATTCAAGGCTGTACTTACATTATATCGGTATTAGCAGTATTTTCAAAGTCAATTCCATTCCTTAGAAAATAATATACTGCAACATACCTCTTTGCAGGTGAACCTGCCCGCTGTCCCCTGATCTGAAGTTACCTTACTCCTCAGAATGGCCGAGAACAGCAAACGGATCTTAGTTACGTCCGCTAAGATCATATACAAAAACTCAGGTAGATTCTTCTTCAAATTCTGCCTGAGAAGGAAACAACACACTCCGGTGTCGTTTAAAATAACAAACTTTTGATTGAAGATATAAAAAACTAAGTTTAATCACCACAGTCCTCTCACACATCCTATCTATTAGTTGGGTGCAAGAGAATGACTGGGTGTGACGTAGAGGGGAGGAGCTATATAGCAGCTCTGCTTGGGTGATCCTCTTGCACTTCCTGTTGGGGAGGAGTTAATATCCCATAAGTAATGATGACCCGTGGACTGACTACACTTAACAGGAGAAATGAATTTATCAGGTAAGTTCTTACATAAATTATGTTTTCTTTCATGTAATTAGCAAGAGTCCATGAGCTAGTGACGTATGGGATAATGACTACCCAAGATGTGGATCTTCCACGCAAGAGTCACTAGAGAGGGAGGGATAAAATAAAGACAGCCAATTCCGCTGAAAATAATCCACACCCAAAATAAAGTTTAAATCTTATAATGAAAAAAACTGAAAATATAAGCAGAAGAATCAAACTGAAACAGCTGCCTGAAGTACTTTTCTACCAAAAACTGCTTCAGAAGAAGAAAATACATCAAAATGGTAGAATTTAGTAAAGGTATGCTAAGTAGACCAAATGGCTGCTTTGCAAATCTGATCAACTGAAGCTTCATTCCTATATGCCCAGGAAGTAGAAACTGACCTAGTAGAATGAGCTGTAATCCTTTGAGGAAGTTTTACCCGACTCGACATAGGCATGATGAAACAAAGATTTTAACAAAGATGCCAAAGAAATGGCAGAAGCCTTCTGACCTTTCCTAGAATGGAGGAGCTTGAAGAGCCCCCAGAACCAAAATCAAACTCCAAGGAGGAGAGATTGACTTAACAGGTTTTATACGAGCCAAAGCTTGTACAAAACAATGAATATCAGGAAAACTAGCAATCTTTCTGTGAAAAAGAACAGAAAGAGCAGAGATTTGACCTTTCAAGAAACTTGCAGACAAACCTTATTCAAACCATCCTGAAGAAACTGTAAAATTCTAGGAATTCTAAAAGAATGCCAAGAAAAAAAGATGAGAAAAACACCAAGAAATGAAAATCTTCCAGACTCGATAATATATCTTCCTAGATACAGTTTTACGAGCCTTTAACATAGTATTAATCACAGAGTCAGAGAAACCTCTATGATTGAGAATCAAGCGTTCAATCTCCATACCTTCAAATTTAAGGATTTGAGAACCTGATTGAAAAAGAAAAAAAAAAAAAAAAGGACCTTGCGATAGAAGGTCTGGTCTTAACGGAAGAGTCCACGGTTGGCAAGTGGCCATCCGGACAAGATCCGCATACCAAAACCTGTGAGGCCATGCTGGAGCCACCAGCAGAATAAACGAACGTTCCTTTAGAATCTTGGAAAAAGAACTATAGGCGGAAAGATATAAGCAGGATGATACTTCCAAGGAAGCGACAATGCATCCACTGCTTCCGCCTGAGGATCCCTGGATCTGGTAGCAAAAAAGATTTGTTCCAGCCACCAATAGTTAAAAAACCTTTATTTCTTCATATAGGGTCTTTTGACAAACATACAACGTTTCAGACCTGCTATAGGTCCTTAGTCATGTATAAACATGACTAAGGACCTATAGCAGGTCTGAAACGTTGTATGTTTGTCAAAAGACCCTATATGAAGAAATAAAGGTTTTTTAACTATTGGTGGCTGGAACAAATCTTTTTTGCTACTTGAAGTATTTGCAGGATAAGGCAGATCCTGGGTTCCGTGCCCCACAAGCCACATATCTGTTGGTGCTGTTTTCCACACTTTGCTTTGAGGATCCCTGGATCTGGACAGATACCTGGGAAGCTTCTTGTTTAGATGAGAAGCCATCAGATCTATTTCTGGAAGTCCCCATATTTGAACAATCTGAAGAAATACCTCTGGGTGAAGAAACCAATCGCCCGGATGTAGTGTTTGGCGACTGAGATAATCCGCTTCCCAATTGTCTATACCTGGGATATGAACCGCAGAAATTAGACAGGAGCTGGATTCCGCCCAAACAAGTATTCGAGAGACTTCTTTCATAGCCAGAGGACTGTGAGTTCCTCCTTGATGATTGACATATGCCACGGTTGTGACATCGTCCGTCTAGAAACAAATGAACGACTCTCTCTTTAGAAGAGGCCACGACTGAAGAGCTCTGAAAATTGCACGGAGTTCCAAAAATGTTGATTGGTAATCTCACCTCCTGAGATTCCCAAACCCCTTGTGCTGTCAGAAACCCCCATACAGCTCCCCAACCTGTCATATTTGCATCTGTTGAGATCACAGTCTAGGTTGGAGGAACAAAAAGAAGCCCCCTGAACTAAATGATGGTGATCTGTCCACCACGTCAGAGAGTGTCGAACAATCGGTTTTAAAGATATTAATTGAGATATCTTTGTATAATCCCTGCACCACTGGTTCAGCATTCAGAGCTGAAGAGGTTGCATGTGAAAACGAGCAAAGGGAATCGCGTCCAATGCAGCAGTCATAAGACCTAGAATTTCCATGCATAAGGCTACCGAAGGGAATGATTGAGACTGAAGGAATCGATAAGCTGAAACCAATTTCAGACGCCTCGTCTGTCAGAGACAGAATCAAGAACACTGAATCTATCTGGAAACCTAAAAAGGTTACCCTTGTCTGAGGAATCAACGAACTTTTTGGTAAATTGATCCTCCAACCATGTTCTTGAAGAAACAACACTTATAAAAGACTGGAAAGGTTCTTTCTAGAGAAAATGAGCAAAGGGAATTGAATCCAATGCTGTGGCCATAAGACCTAAAACTTCTATGCATATATAGCAACTGAAGGAAATAATAGAGACTAAAGGTACCGATAGACGGAACCGAATAACATTATTCCTTGTCTGATAGAGACAAGGACAGTGACACAAACTATCTGGAAACCTAAAAAAGGTGACCCTTGTGTGAGGAATCAAGAGCTTTAGAAAAGAAGATCCTCTATGTCCTGAAAAGTAAGTGAATCATATGAGATTCCGCATCCTCAGAAAATAATCTGAATGAAAACAGAAAAATGAAAATATGCATTTATTGTATCTAATGAAAACAAATAATGCTATCAAAGACCATAAACA
Organism: Bombina bombina; assembly: GCF_027579735.1. NCBI lineage: Eukaryota > Metazoa > Chordata > Amphibia > Anura > Bombinatoridae > Bombina > Bombina bombina. The sequence goes on from NC_069502.1 coordinate 994,286,126, forward strand.
GGCAAAATAGTTTGAATAAAACTCCAAAACCCGGTTCCTCAAAAGAAACTGGAAGAAATACCCCAGAAGATTCCAGGTCTGAGCAGCACTTGGACCCCATGGGTGCCCAGCCATGCTTCAACAGTACCCAAAATATATAGGACAGAAACACAGTTAAAGAAAGTGTTAGCCTTACTGGAATAAAATCAAAGAAATTTGGACAAAAAAAAAAAAAAATTCAAAGAAGCCTTAACCTGCCCCGTACCAGCCAAGCTGGAATACGGCACGTACATCGCAAAATTAGGGAGCTGATTTCGAACTCCAATTATAGACATGTTACTTGGGAAAGAACTCAGGAATTCATTCCTTAATAAGAACAACCAAACTAGTATAAGCTTAAAGTTTTAGTCTTAGAACTCAACCTTGAAGCCCAGAGTAACGGTTAAGAATTGAATCCAATTATAAAACAAATAATTGATTATCTTAGAACAAAGGAAATATGGATTTTTTTATTTTTTATTTTTTAAAAATAACAAAATTCTTCTAGCTAAAAAAGCTAGACATAGATTAACCCTCATTTGCGAAAATATTCAATAAAATGAAGACACAAATGAAATTATTAGCATGATAGTCCAGTTTAAAGGACCAGCCAATACAGTGGACTTGCATAATCAATAAATGCAAAACTACAAGACAAATGTAACAGCACCTAGTCTAGTAAATGTTGTCCCGTTAACAATGCTAAAATAAAGCATAATCTGATACTTGATCTTAAAGTAAACAGAGAAAATGAAGCAATTGCAATATCCAAATAAATCACAGGACCAAGAAAAGTACCTGAAACTAAATAATTTTCCATAAATAAGATACAACTATTTAAAGGAAAATAAATACTATTTTGCTATAGAAACAATAGCATAATTAGTAGAATTAGAGATAGCCCCAATAAATTGGAGAACCCTCCAAATTGAGTTTAACTGCTGGCAAAGAATATAGTTTAAAACCTTTGAAGAAGGAATAAAAGAAAATTCTCAGCCTATTCCATTCCCTAGTATAGGGAATTGGAAAGAAAACCTCTAAAGAAATAAATAGGCAGAAATAATGTCAGCTAGTCTTAAAGAACTAGTTACCTTAATATCCAAAATAATCAACACCTTTTCAACAAAGAACAAATGTACTTTAATATTGAAAAATAATAAAAAAGTAGATTTGTTAGTGTCAATATCTGATGAAGAAAATTTCTGAAAAAAAACATCATCAGAGAAGGATAAATCAGTATGTTGTTGGTCATTTGAAACTTCAATAATTAAAAAAAAAAAAGTGAAAAAAGACCTAAAAAACATAATTTATGCTTACCTGATAAATTCCTTTCTTCTGTAGTGTGATCAGTCCACGGGTCATCATTACTTCTGGGATATTACTCCTCCCCAACAGGAAGTGCAAGAGGATTCACCCAGCAGAGCTGCATATAGCTCCTCCCCTCTACGTCACTCCCAGTCATTCGACCAAGGACCAACGAGAAAGGAAAAGCCAAGGGTGAAGTGGTGACTGGAGTATAAATTAAAAAATATTTACCTGCCTTAAAAACAGGGCGGGCCGTGGACTGATCACACTACAGAAGAAAGGAATTTAGCAGGTAAGCATAAATTATGTTTTCTTCTGTTAAGTGTGATCAGTCCACGGGTCATCATTACTTCTGGGATACCAATACCAAAGCAAAAGTACACGGATGACGGGAGGGATAGGCAGGCTCTTTATACAGAAGGAACCACTGCCTGAAGAACCTTTCTCCCAAAAATAGCCTCCGATGAAGCAAAAGTGTAAAATTTGTAAAATTTGGAAAAAGTATGAAGCGAAGACCAAGTTGCAGCCTTGCAAATCTGTTCAACAGAGGCCTCATTCTTGAAGGCCCAAGTGGAAGCCACAGCTCTAGTAGAATGAGCTGTAATTCTTTCAGGAGGCTGCTGTCCAGCAGTCTCATAAGCTAAACGAATTATGCTACGAAGCCAAAAAGAAAGAGAGGTAGCGGAAGCTTTTTGACCTCTCCTCTGCCCAGAGTAAATGACAAACAGAGAAGACGTTTGTCGAAATTCCTTAGTTGCCTGTAAGTAAAATTTTAGAGCACGGACTACATCCAGGTTGTGCAGTAGACGTTCCTTCTTTGAAGAAGGATTTGGGCATAAAGAAGGAACAACAATCTCTTGATTGATATTCCTGTTAGTAACTACCTTAGGTAAGAACCCAGGTTTAGTACGCAGGACTACCTTATCCGAATGAAAAATCAAATAAGGAGAATCACAATGTAAGGCTGATAATTCAGAGACTCTTCGAGCCGAGGAAATAGCCATTAAAAATAGAACTTTCCAAGATAACAACTTTATATCAATGGAATGAAGGGGTTCAAACGGAACGCCCTGTAAAACATTAAGAACAAGGTTTAAACTCCATGGTGGAGCAACAGTTTTAAACACAGGCTTAATCCTGGCCAAAGCCTGACAAAAAGCCTGGACGTCAGGAACTTCTGACAGACGTTTGTGTAACAGAATGGACAGAACATAATTTATGCTTACCTGATAAATTCCTTTCTTCTGTAGTGTGATCAGTCCACGGGTCATCATTACTTCTGGGATATTACTCCTCCCCAACAGGAAGTGCAAGAGGATTCACCCAGCAGAGCTGCATATAGCTCCTCCCCTCTACGTCACTCCCAGTCATTCGACCAAGGACCAACGAGAAAGGAAAAGCCAAGGGTGAAGTGGTGACTGGAGTATAAATTAAAAAATATTTACCTGCCTTAAAAACAGGGCGGGCCGTGGACTGATCACACTACAGAAGAAAGGAATTTAGCAGGTAAGCATAAATTATGTTTTCTTCTGTTAAGTGTGATCAGTCCACGGGTCATCATTACTTCTGGGATACCAATACCAAAGCAAAAGTACACGGATGACGGGAGGGATAGGCAGGCTCTTTATACAGAAGGAACCACTGCCTGAAGAACCTTTCTCCCAAAAATAGCCTCCGATGAAGCAAAAGTGTCAAATTTGTAAAATTTGGAAAAAGTATGAAGCGAAGACCAAGTTGCAGCCTTGCAAATCTGTTCAACAGAGGCCTCATTCTTGAAGGCCCAAGTGGAAGCCACAGCTCTAGTAGAATGAGCTGTAATTCTTTCAGGAGGCTGCTGTCCAGCAGTCTCATAAGCTAAACGAATTATGCTACGAAGCCAAAAAGAAAGAGAGGTAGCGGAAGCTTTTTGACCTCTCCTCTGCCCAGAGTAAATGACAAACAGAGAAGACGTTTGTCGAAATTCCTTAGTTGCCTGTAAGTAAAATTTTAGAGCACGGACTACATCCAGGTTGTGCAGTAGACGTTCCTTCTTTGAAGAAGGATTTGGGCATAAAGAAGGAACAACAATCTCTTGATTGATATTCCTGTTAGTAACTACCTTAGGTAAGAACCCAGGTTTAGTACGCAGGACTACCTTATCCGAATGAAAAATCAAATAAGGAGAATCACAATGTAAGGCTGATAATTCAGAGACTCTTCGAGCCGAGGAAATAGCCATTAAAAATAGAACTTTCCAAGATAACAACTTTATATCAATGGAATGAAGGGGTTCAAACGGAACGCCCTGTAAAACATTAAGAACAAGGTTTAAACTCCATGGTGGAGCAACAGTTTTAAACACAGGCTTAATCCTGGCCAAAGCCTGACAAAAAGCCTGGACGTCAGGAACTTCTGACAGACGTTTGTGTAACAGAATGGACAGAGCTGAGATCTGTCCCTTTAAAGAACTAGCAGATAAACCCTTTTCTAAACCTTCTTGTAGAAAAGACAATATCCTAGGAATCCTAACCTTACTCCAAGAGTAACCTTTGGATTCACACCAATATAGGTATTTACGCCATATCTTATGGTAAATCTTTCTGGTAACAGGTTTCCTAGCCTGTATTAAGGTATCAATAACTGACTCAGAAAACCCACGTCTTGATAAAATCAAGCGTTCAATTTCCAAGCAGTCAGCTTCAGAGAAGTTAGATTTTGATGTTTGAAGGGACCCTGTATCAGAAGGTCCTGTTTCAGAGGTAGAGACCAAGGTGGAAAGGATGACATGTCCACCAGGTCTGCATACCAAGTCCTGCGTGGCCACGCAGGTGCTATTAGAATCACTGATGCTCTCTCTTGTTTGATTCTGGCAATCAATCGAGGAAGCAACGGGAAGGGTGGAAACACGTAAGCCATGCTGAAGTCCTAAGGTGCTGTCAGAGCATCTATCAGGACTGCTCCTGGATCCCTGGATCTGGACCCGTAACGAGGAAGCTTGGCGTTCTGTCGAGACGCCATGAGATCTATCTCTGGTTTGCCCCAACGTCGAAGTATTTGGGCAAAGACCTCCGGATGAAGTTCCCACTCCCCCGGATGAAAAGTCTGACGACTTAAGAAATCCGCCTCCCAGTTCTCCACTCCCGGGATGTGGATTGCTGACAGGTGGCAAGAGTGAGACTCTGCCCAGCGAATTATCTTTGATACTTCCATCATAGCTAGGGAGCTTCTTGTCCCTCCCTGATGGTTGATGTAAGCTACAGTCGTGATGTTGTCCGACTGAAACCTGATGAACCCCCGAGTTGTCAACTGGGGCCAAGCCAGGAGGGCATTGAGAACTGCTCTCAATTCCAGAATGTTTATTGGCAGGAGACTCTCCTCCTGACTCCATTGTCCCTGAGCCTTCAGAGAATTCCAGACGGCACCCCAACCTAGAAGGCTGGCGTCTGTTGTTACAATTGTCCAGTCTGGTCTGCTGAATGGCATCCCCCTGGACAGATGTGGCCGAGAAAGCCACCATAGAAGAGAATTTCTGGTCTCTTGATCCAGATTCAGAGAAGGGGATAAGTCTGAGTAATCCCCATTCCACTGACTTAGCATGCACAGTTGCAGTGGTCTGAGGTGTAAGCGTGCAAAGGGTACTATGTCCATTGCCGCTACCATTAAGCCGATTACCTCCATGCATTGAGCCACTGACGGGTGTTGAATGGAATGAAGGGTGCGGCAAGCACTTTGAAGTCTTGTTAGCCTGTCCTCTGTCAGGTAAATCTTCATTTCTACAGAATCTATAAGAGTCCCCAGGAAGGGAACTCTTGTGAGTGGAACGAGTGAACTTTTCTTTTCGTTCACCTTCCATCCATGTGACCTTAGAAATGCCAGCACTAACTCTGTATGAGACTTGGCAGTTTGAAAGCTTGAAGCTTGTATCAGAATGTCGTCTAGGTATGGAGCTACCGAGATTCCCCGCGGTCTTAGTACCGCCAGAAGAGCACCCAGAACCTTTGTGAAGATTCTTGGAGCTGTAGCCAATCCGAATGGAAGAGCCACAAACTGGTAATGCCTGTCTAGGAAGGCAAACCTTAGGTACCGATAATGATCTTTGTGAATCGGTATGTGAAGGTAAGCATCTTTTAAATCTACAGTGGTCATGTACTGACCTTCTTGGATCATAGGTAAAATTGTCCGAATAGTCTCCATCTTGAACGATGGAACTCTTAGGAATTTGTTTAGGATCTTTAAGTCCAGGATTGGTCTGAAAGTTCCCTCTTTTTTGGGAACCACAAACAGATTTGAGTAAAACCCCTGTCCCTGTTCTGATCGTGGAACTGGATGGATTACTCCCATTAACAAGAGCTCTTGTACGCAGCGTAGAAACGCCTCTTTCTTTGTCTGGATTGTTGACAATCTTGACAGATGAAATCTCTCTCTTGGAGGAGAGTATTTGAAGTCCAGAAGGTATCCCTGAGATATTATCTCTAGCGCCCAGGGATCCTGAACATCTCTTGCCCAAGCCTGGGCGAAGAGAGAAAGTCTGCCCCCCACTAGATCCGATCCCGGATCGGGGGCCCTCACTTCATGCTGTTTTAGGGGCAGCAGCAGGTTTCCTAGTCTGCTTGCCCTTGTTCCAGGACTGGTTAGGTTTCCAGCCTTGTCTGTAGCGAGCAACAGCTCCTTCCTGTTTTGGTGCAGAGGAAGTAGATGCTGCTCCTGCTTTGAAATTACGAAAGGAACGAAAATTAGACTGTCTAGTCTTGGCTTTGTCCTGAGGCAGGGCATGGCCTTTACCTCCTGTAATGTCAGCGATAATCTCTTTCAACCCGGGCCCGAATAAGGTCTGCCCTTTGAAAGGTATATTAAGCAATTTAGACTTAGAAGTAACATCAGCTGACCAGGATTTTAGCCACAGCGCCCTGCGTGCCTGAATGGCGAATCCTGAATTTAGTAAGATGTACTACGGCCTCCGAAATGAATGAATTAGCTAGTTTAAGGACTCTAAGCCTGTCCGTAATGTCGTCCAGAGTAGCTGAACCAATGTTCTCTTCCAGAGACTCAATCCAGAATGCCGCTGCAGCCGTGATCGGCGCAATGCATGCAAGGGGTTGCAATATAAAACCTTGTTGAACAAACATTTTCTTAAGGTAACCCTCTAACTTTTTATCCATTGGATCTGAAAAAGCACAGCTATCCTCCACCGGGATAGTGGTACGCTTAGCTAAGGTAGAAACTGCTCCCTCCACCTTAGGGACCGTTTGCCATAAGTCCCTTGTGGTGGCGTCTATTGGAAACATTTTTCTAAATATCGGAGGGGGTGAGAACGGCACACCGGGTCTATCCCACTCCTTAGTAACAATTTCAGTAAGTCTCTTAGGTATAGGAAAAACCTCAGTACTCGTCGGTACCGCAAAATATTTATCCAACCTACACATTTTCTCTGGTATTGCAACTGTGTTACAATCATTCAGAGCCGCTAACACCTCCCCTAGTAATACACGGAGGTTTTCCAGTTTAAATTTAAAATTTGAAATATCTGAATCCAGTCTGTTTGGATCAGAACCGTCACCCACAGAATGAAGTTCTCCGTCCTCATGTTCTGCCACCTGTGACGCAGTGTCTGACATGGCCCTAATATTATCAGCGCACTCTGTTCTCACCCCAGAGTGATCACGCTTACCTCTTAGTTCTGGTAATTTAGCCAAAACCTCAGTCATAACAGTAGCCATATCCTGTAATGTGATTTGTAATGGCCGCCCAGATGTACTCGGCGCTACAATATCACGCACCTCCCTCTGAGCGGGAGATGTAGGTACTGACACGTGAGGCGAGTTAGTCGGCATAACTCTCCCCTCGTTGTTTGGTGAAATTTGTTCAATTTGTACAGATTGATTTTTATTTAAATTAGCATCAATACAGTTAGTACATAAATTTCTATTGGGCTCCACTTTGGCATTGCAACAAATGACACAGGTCTCATCCTCTGAATCAGACATGTTTAACACACTAGCAAATAAACTTGCAACTTGGAAATACAATTCAATTAGAATAATATTAAAACGTACTGTGCCTTTAAGAAGCACAGAAGATCTATGACAGTTGAAAATTAATAAATTGAAACAGTTATAGCCTCAATCCTTGTAAACAACACAACTTTAGCAAAGGTTTAATCCCATTAGCAAAGATAACAAATTCTGAAAGCAGGAAACAAATTACAGAATAAACGTTTTTTATCTCAGTCAAACTATAATTCTCACAGCTCTGCTGAGAGAAATTACCTCCCTCAAAATAAGTTTTGAAGACCCCTGAGCTCTGTAGAGATGAACCGGATCATGCAGGGAATACAATGAGTTACTGACTGAAATATTTGATGCATAGTAAAAGCGCCAAAAAACGGCCCCTCCCCCTCACACACAGCAGTGAGGGAGAACAGAAACTGTCAGAAAACAGATTAAGCAACTGCCAAGTGGAAAAATAGTGCCCAAACATTTATTCACTCAGTACCTCAGCAAATGAAAACGATTTTACATTCCAGCAAAAACGTTAAACATAATCTCTAGTTATTAAACAGCTTTATGTATTTCTTACAGTGTAATTCTAGTGAAGTACCATTCCCCAGAATACTGAAGTGTAAAGTATACATACATGACATTATATCGGTATGGCAGGATTTTCTCATCAATTCCATTGTCAGAAAATAAAAACTGCTACATACCTCTATGCAGATTCATCTGCCCGCTGTCCCCTGATCTGAAGTTTACCTCTCCTCAGATGGCCGAGAAACAGCAATATGATCTTAACTACTCCGGCTAAAATCATAACAAAAACTCTGGTAGATTCTTCTTCAAACTCTGCCAGAGAGATAATAACACACTCCGGTGCTATTTTAAAATAACAAACTTTTGATTGAAGATATAAAACTAAGTATAATCACCATAGTCCTCTCACACATCCTATCTTGTCGTTGGGTGCAAGAGAATGACTGGGAGTGACGTAGAGGGGAGGAGCTATATGCAGCTCTGCTGGGTGAATCCTCTTGCACTTCCTGTTGGGGAGGAGTAATATCCCAGAAGTAATGATGACCCGTGGACTGATCACACTTAGAAGAAAATGTATTAGAAGGCACGAAGTCAGACAAAGCCTTTAACATAGAATTAAAAAAATATTTCTTATAAGTCTTCTAAATATTTCTTGTAAGAAAAGAAAATATATAAAGCATAAATACTAATGGATTCCGCATGTAAAAGTATAACATAATATCTTATTACAAACCATAGCTAAAGATAAACATTTATAACATTTAAAATAAATGAACTTAGCTTTGGTAGAACTGAAACTCAGTTAAGCGTTTTTCCAAAAGTGGCTTCTGATTCAGAGTCCATTTGAGACATCTTGCAATATGTAATAGAAAAAACAACATATAAAGCAAAATTGATCAAATTCCTTAAATGACAGTTTCAGGAATGGGAAAAAAATGCCAATGAACAAGCTTCTAGCAACCAGAAGCAATAAATGAGACTTAAATATTGTGGAGACAACAATGACGCTCAAATCTTTTAGCGCCAAAAAATCTGCCCACATTATTTGGCGCCTAAATGCTTTTGGCGGCAAAAATGGCGCCACATCCGGTAACGCCGACATTTTTTGGCGCAAAAACGTCAAAAAAAGAGACGCAACTTCCGGCGACACGTATGACGCCGGAAATGACAAGAAAATTTTTGCGCCAAGAAAGTCCGCGCCAAAAATGACAATAAAATGAAGCATTATCAGCCCCCGCGAGCCTAACAACCCACAGGAAAAAAAGTCAAATTTTAAGGTAAGAAAAAATTGAATTATTCATATGCATTATCCCAAATATGAAACTGACTGTCTGAAAATAAGGAACGTTGAACATCCTGAATCAAGGCAAATAAATGTTTAAACACATATATTTAGAACTTTATATAAAAGTGCCCAACCATAGCTTAGAGTGTCACAGAAAATAAGACTTACTTACCCCAGGACACTCATCTACATGTAGTAGAAAGCCAAACCAGTACTGAAACGAGAATCAGTAGAGGTAATGGTATATATAAGAGTATATCGTCGATCTGAAAAGGGAGGTAAGAGATGAATCTCTACGACCGATAACAGAGAACCTATGAAATACACCCCGTAGAAGGAGATCATTGAATTCAAATAGGCAATACTCTCTTCACATCCCTCTGACATTCACTGCACGCTGAGAGGAAAACCGGGCTCCAACCTGCTGCGGAGCGCATAATGTAGAATCTAGCACAAAAACTTACTTCACCACCTCCACAGGAGGCAAAGTTTGTAAAACTGATTTGTGGGTGTGGTGAGGGGTGTATTTATAGGCATTTTGAGGTTTGGGAAACTTTGCCCCTCCTGGTAGGAATGTATATCCCGTACGTCACTAGCTCATGGACTCTTGCTAATTACATGAAAGAAAAATTGGGTTTCATGTCCCTTTAAGCAAAGACTAAAAAACTGACTTCACAAAATAAACCTCTGCACCACAGCAATCTGCTGAGGTGCTCCTACCGTGCAAAATGACACCGGATCCCCTTGATTCCTATGCAGGTCCGTTCAGTCACACTGTGCAGCTCACAAACCCAGACCGGACTTAACGTATCTGTACTTGAAGCGCATGAAATTATACTACATGCCGCTCTAGAGACAAATAAGTAGCCCAGCTTATGTCGAACTAATCCTGTCAGGGAAACAGCGCTCTACTTAGTGGTGCGCAAATACAGGAAGCCCCGCCCATCGTGGGCGTACCTAAAGCTCAATGTCTCCCCTCTGGGAAAAAACAGCAAGTGAAACCACCGGAGCCAAAATAATACAACACATCTCCAGCCCCAGTGCCTGCTATATAACACTGCCCAGAAAACTTTTCACATAAAAGTTGAAGAAAATACCCAACATAAAAAAAGGCATTGTTGTTAACCCTTTATGTTCCATAGTGCTTTTTTCTTTTTCTTTAAATAAAAAAACTGAGTCTCCTTATGTCCCAGAAAGGTAGAACTTACCTCCACCACTGCCTGGCAGGAAGGCAATTCCCAATCTTGAGAGGTCCTCTCCCTCACATTGGCCTGAGAAAGAAACAAATGCTGAGTTAGTGGATACCTCAGACTGAAGGATATAGGGCAGCACAAATATGGGAGGCGCAGTGAGAATCATGTCCCACAAGTTCCCATTGCTTTAAAGCCATCAAAGCTCTACTGTAGAGACTGAAATTGAACCAGGCTACACCCCAGGACAAAGTAGAACTCTCTGGCACTACTTTAAAATAAACTCTTGATTGAAGAATCTAAAACTAACACCTCACTTTACCTCTTCCTATCACTGACGTAGGCAAAGAGAATGACTGGGGTGGGAGGGAAGGGAGGAGCTATAACAGCTCTGCTGTGGTGCTATTTGCCTCCTCCTGCTGACCAGGAGGTGTATTCCCACAAGGATGATGATCCGTGGACTCATCGTGTCTTTAAAAAGAAATGAAGTTATTTTACCTGTTGCTTTCTTTCTGTTCCTTTAATGTCAATTTTCACAAGACAATTTTGAGTTTTTAAAATGACTGTTGACAAATTAACTTAAACATTAATAACATGTATCAGAAGCAAAAAAAGTTGTAGACAAAAAAAAATTGGCAAGCACTTATAAGGTTTAAAGTAATAAGAAAACCCATTTTTTTCTCTTTCATAATTCAGATAGAGCATGCAATTTTATATTTTCTAATTTACTTCTATTAACAATTGTTTTCCCGTTGTCTTAGCAGGGACATACGCTTAGGAGCCAGTCAATTTCTGGGGAACTTTATGGCAGCAGTTTTGCAAGAATGAAATATATTTGCAATAGAACTATTTTCTGCCATTAGTGCTCCAACACAGAATATCATGAGAACAAAGCAAGTTTGATAATAGAAGTAAATTGGAAGTTTTTTCTTAAAATGGTATTCTCTTTATGAATCGCAAAAAACATAATTTATGTAAGAACTTACCTGATAAATTCATTTCTTTCATATTAACAAGAGTCCATGAGCTAGTGACGTATGGGATATACATTCCTACCAGGAGGGGCAAAGTTTCCCAAAACTTAAAATGCCTATAAATACACCCCTCACCACACCCACAAATCAGTTTAACGAATAGCCAAGAAGTGGGGTGATAAGAAAAAAAGTGCGAAGCATATAAAATAAGGAATTGGAATAATTGTGCTTTATACAAAAAAATCATAACCACCACAAAAAAGGGTGGGCCTCATGGACTCTTGTTAATATGAAAGAAATGAATTTATCAGGTAAGTTCTTACATAAATTATGTTTTCTTTCATGTAATTAACAAGAGTCCATGAGCTAGTGACGTATGGGATAATGACTACCCAAGATGTGGATCTTTCCACACAAGAGTCACTAGAGAGGGAGGGATAAAATAAAGACAGCCAATTCCTGCTGAAAATAATCCACACCCAAAAGTTTAACAAAAAACATAAGCAGAAGATTCAAACTGAAACCGCTGCCTGAAGAACTTTTCTACCAAAAACTGCTTCAGAAGAAGAAAATACATCAAAATGGTAGAATTTAGTAAAAGTATGCAAAGAGGACCAAGTTGCTGCTTTGCAGATCTGGTCAACCGAAGCTTCATTCCTAAACGCCCAGGAAGTAGATACTGACCTAGTAGAATGAGCTGTAAATCTCTGAGGCGGAATTTTACCCGACTCAACATAGGCAAGATGAATTAAAGATTTCAACCAAGATGCCAAAGAAATGGCAGAAGCTTTCTGGCCTTTCCTAGAACCGGAAAAGATAACAAATAGACTAGAAGTCTTACGGAAAGATTTCGTAGCTTCAACATAATATTTCAAAGCTCTAACAACATCCAAAGAATGCAATGATTTCTCCTTAGAATTCTTAGGATTAGGACATAATGAAGGAACCACAATTTCTCTACTAATGTTGTTGGAATTCACAACTTTAGGTAAAAATTCAAAAGAAGTTCGCAACACCGCCTTATCCTGATGAAAAATCAGAAAAGGAGACTCACGCGAAAGAGCAGATAATTCAGAAACTCTTCTAGCAGAAGAGATGGCCAAAAGGAACAAAACTTTCCAAGAAAGTAATTTAATGTCCAATGAATGCATAGGTTCAAACGGAGGAGCTTGAAGAGCTCCCAGAACCAAATTCAAACTCCAAGGAGGAGAAATTGACTTAATGACAGGTTTTATACGAACCAAAGCTTGTACAAAACAATGAATATCAGGAAGAATAGCAATCTTTCTGTGAAAAAGAACAGAAAGAGCGGAGATTTGTCCTTTCAAAGAACTTGCGGACAAACCCTTATCTAAACCATCCTGAAGAAACTGTAAAATTCTCGGTATTCTAAAAGAATGCCAAGAAAAATGATGAGAAAGACACCAAGAAATATAAGTCTTCCAGACTCTATAATATATCTCTCGAGATACAGATTTACGAGCCTGTAACATAGTATTAATCACGGAGTCAGAGAAACCTCTATGACCAAGAATCAAGCGTTCAATCTCCATACCTTTAAATTTAAGGATTTCAGATCCGGATGGAAAAAAGGACCTTGTGACAGAAGGTCTGGTCTTAACGGAAGAGTCCATGGTTGGCAAGATGCCATCCGGACAAGATCCGCATACCAAAACCTGTGAGGCCATGCCGGAGCTATTAGCAGAACAAACGAGAATTCCCTCAGAATCTTGGAGATTACTCTTGGAAGAAGAACTAGAGGCGGAAAGATATAGGCAGGATGATACTCCCAAGGAAGTGATAATGCATCCACTGCCTCCGCCTGAGGATCCCGGGATCTGGACAGATACCTGGGAAGTTTCTTGTTTAGATGAGAGGCCATCAGATCTATCTCTGGGAGCCCCCACATTTGAACAATCTGAAGAAATACCTCTGGGTGAAGAGACCATTCGCCCGGATGCAACGTTTGGCGACTGAGATAATCCGCTTCCCAATTGTCTACACCTGGGATATGAACCGCAGAGATTAGACAGGAGCTGGATTCCGCCCAAACCAAAATTCGAGATACTTCTTTCATAGCCAGAGGACTGTGAGTCCCTCCTTGATGATTGATGTATGCCACAGTTGTGACATTGTCTGTCTGAAAACAAATGAACGATTCTCTCTTCAGAAGAGGCCAAAACTGAAGAGCTCTGAAAACTGCACGGAGTTCCAAGATATTGATCGGTAATCTCACCTCCTGAGATTCCCAAACTCCTTGTGCCGTCAGAGATCCCCACACAGCTCCCCAACCTGAGAGACTTGCATCTGTTGAAATTACAGTCCAGGTCGGAAGAACAAAAGAAGCCCCCTGAATTAAACGAAGGTGATCTGTCCACCACGTTAGAGAGTGCCGAACAATCGGTTTTAAAGATATTAATTGATTTATCTTCGTGTAATCCCTGCACCATTGATTCAGCATACAGAGCTGAAGAGGTCGCATGTGAAAACGAGCAAAGGGGATCGCGTCCGATGCAGCAGTCATAAGACCTAGAATTTCCATGCATAAGGCTACCGAAGGGAATGATTGAGACTGAAGGTTTCGACAGGCTGTAATCAATTTTAGACGTCTCTTGTCTGTTAAAGACAGAGTCATGGACACTGAATCTATCTGGAAACCCAGAAAGGTTACCCTTGTTTGAGGAATCAAAGAACTTTTTGGTAAATTGATCCTCCAACCATGATCTTGAAGAAACAACACCAGTTGATTCGTATGAGACTCTGCTAAATGTAAAGACTGAGCAAGTACCAAGATATCGTCCAAATAAGGAAATACCACAATACCCTGTTCTCTGATTACAGACAGAAGGGCACCGAGAATCTTTGTGAAAATTCTTGGAGCTGTATCAAGGCCAAACGGTAGAGCCACAAATTGGTAATGCTTGTCTAGAAAAGAGAATCTCAGGAACTGATAATGATCTGGATGAATCGGAATATGCAGATATGCATCCTGTAAATCTATTGTGGACATATAATTCCCTTGCTGAACAAAAGGCAATATAGTCCTTACAGTTACCATCTTGAACGTTGGTATCCTTACATAACGATTCAATAATTTTAGATCCAGAACTGGTCTGAAGGAATTCTCCTTCTTTGGTACAATGAAGAGATTTGAATAAAACCCCATCCCCTGTTCCGGAACTGGAACTGGCATAATTACTCCAGCCAACTCTAGATCTGAAACACAATTCAGAAATGCTTGAGCTTTCACTGGATTTACTGGGACATGGGAAAGAAAAAATCTCTTTGCAGGAGGTCTCATCTTGAAACCAATTCTGTACCCTTCTGAAACAATGTTCTGAATCCAAAGATTGTGAACAGAATTGATCCAAATTTCTTTGAAAAAACGTAACCTGCCCCCTACCAGCTGAACTGGAATGAGGGCCGTACCTTCATGTGAACTTAGAAGCAGGCTTTGCCTTTCTAGCAGGCTTGGATTTATTCCAGACTGGAGATGGTTTCCAAACTGAAACTGCTCCTGAGGACGAAGGATCAGGCTTTTGTTCTTTGTTGAAACGAAAGGAACGAAAAAGATTGTTAGCCCTGTTTTTACCTTTAGACTTTTTATCCTGTGGTAAAAAAGTTCCTTTCCCACCAGTAACAGTTGAAATAATAGAATCCAACTGAGAACCAAATAATTTGTTTCCCTGGAAAGAAATGGAAAGTAGAGTTGATTTAGAAGCCATATCAGCATTCCAGGTCTTAAGCCATAAAGCTCTTCTGGCTAAGATAGCCAGAGACATAAATCTAACATCAACTCTAATAATATCAAAAATGGCATCACAGATGAAATTATTAGCATGCTGGAGAAGAATAATAATATCATGAGAATCACGATTTGTTACTTGTTGCGCTAGAGTTTCCAACCAAAAAGTTGAAGCTGCAGCAACATCAGCCAAAGATATAGCAGGTCTAAGAAGATTACCTGAACATAGATAAGCTTTTCTTAGAAAAGATTCAATTTTTCTATCTAAAGGATCCTTAAACGAGGTACCATCTGACGTAGGAATGGTAGTACGTTTAGCAAGGGTAGAAATAGCCCCATCAACTTTAGGGATTTTGTCCCAAAATTCTAACCTGTCAGGCGGAACAGGATATAATTGCTTAAAACGTTTAGAAGGAGTAAATGAATTACCCAATTTATCCCATTCCTTAGCAATTACTGCAGAAATAGCATTAGGAACAGGAAAGACTTCTGGAATAACCGCAGGAGCTTTAAAAACCTTATCCAAACGTATAGAATTAGTATCAAGAGGACTAGAATCCTCTATTTCTAAAGCAATTAGTACTTCTTTAAGTAAAGAACGAATAAATTCCATCTTAAATAAATATGAAGATTTATCAGCATCAATCTCTGAAATAGAATCCTCTGAACCAGAAGAGTCCAAAGAATCAGAATGATGGTGTTCATTTAAAAATTCATCTGTAGAGAGAGAAGATTTAAAAGACTTTTTACGTTTACTAGAAGGAGAAATAACAGACAAAGCCTTCTTTATGGATTCAGAAACAAAATCTCTTATGTTATCAGGAACATTC
Source organism: Bombina bombina (assembly GCF_027579735.1). Classification (NCBI taxonomy): domain Eukaryota; kingdom Metazoa; phylum Chordata; class Amphibia; order Anura; family Bombinatoridae; genus Bombina; species Bombina bombina. Next base: position 994,301,979 of record NC_069502.1, read on the forward strand.
TGCACCTTAGATGTTGAGGGAACTGCAACAGGCAATGGTACATCACTAAAGGAAATATTATCTGCTTTAACAAGTTTGTCATGACAATTATTACAAACAACAGCTGGAGGAATAGCTACCAAAAGTTTACAGCAGATACACTTAGCTTTGGTAGATCCAGCAGACAGTGGTTTTCCTGTAGTATCTTCTGGCTCAGATGCAACGTGAGACATCTTGCAATATGTAAGAGAAAAAACAACATATAAAGCAAAATAGATCAAATTCCTTATAAGACAGTTTCAGGAATGGGAAAAAAATGCCAAACATCAAGCTTCTAGCAACCAGAAGCAAATGAAAAAAAGAGACTGAAATAATGTGGAGACAAAAGCGACGCCCATATTTTTTGGCGCCAAATAAGACGCCCACATTATTTGGCGCCTAAATGCTTTTGGCGCCAAAAATGACGCCACATCCGGAACGCCGACATTTTTGGCGCAAAATAACGTCAAAAATGACGCAACTTCCGGCGACACGTATGACGCCGGAAACGGAAAAGAATTTTTGCGCCAAAAAAGTCCGCGCCAAGAATGACGCAATAAAATGAAGCATTTTCAGCCCCCGCGAGCCTAACAGCCCACAGGGAAAAAAGTCAAATTTTTGAGGTAAGAAAAAATATGATAATTTAAAGCATAATCCCAAATATGAAACTGACTGTCTGGAAATAAGGAAAGTTGAACATTCTGCGTCAAGGCAAATAAATGTTTGAATACATATATTTAGAACTTTATAAATAAAGTGCCCAACCATAGCTTAGAGTGTCACAGAAAATAAGACTTACTTACCCCAGGACACTCATCTACATGTTTGTAGAAAGCCAAACCAGTACTGAAACGAGAATCAGTAGAGGAAATGGTAAATATAAGAGTATATCGTCGATCTGAAAAGGGAGGTAAGAGATGAATCTCTACGACCGATAACAGAGAACCTTATGAAATAGACCCCGTAGAAGGAGATCACTGCATTCAATAGGCAATACTCTCTTCACATCCCTCTGACATTCACTGCACGCTGAGAGGAAAACCGGGCTCCAACTTGCTGCGGAGCGCATATCAACGTAGAATCTAGCACAAACTTACTTCACCACCTCCCTTGGAGGCAAAGTTTGTAAAACTGATTTGTGGGTGTGGTGAGGGGTGTATTTATAGGCATTTTAAGGTTTGGGAAACTTTGCCCCTCCTGGTAGGAATGTATATCCCATACGTCACTAGCTCATGGACTCTTGTTAATTACATGAAAGAAACATAATTTATGCTTAACTGATAAATCCATTTCTTTCTTGGTGGTGTGAGTCCATGAAAATCCTTAGTGATGGGAATTATTCACCTGGCCAGCAGGAGGAGGCAAAGTCACCCTACAGAAAATGCTTAAATCTCTCCTCCACTTCATGTTCCCTCCCCGTATTTCATTTAGCCAAGAACAGGAGGAAAAAGAAAGGGCCTACCGAAAAAAAAAAAAAAAAAGTATGAATGAGAAGTAACTTCTGCAAACAAGCTCTACTGAAATACTCTAAAAGAGGCAACTGAAAGATTTCGTAAAAGAACCAAGTTAAATGGTTGACTTTGCAAAAAAAAAATAATAAGAACTATAATCAAATTCTAAGGAGAAGAACAAAACAAAGGGACTTGAACTAACCAGAGGCTTTAATTATTTATTCAGCATTCCTGAATCTTACTTGGGAAATCCGAACATACCGTGTATAACTCCTATCTGAACACTAAGATATACCTATAGTAAATACTTCTTGAGATAGGCTATCAATTCTGAAACAAAACTCCATTATAGATAAAAGGAAAAATGTCCTTAGACCTAAACCGTAAGACTGACTTCACATAGAAGTGCTGAACATCTAAACTAGACCAGGACTGTGCGTCTGAGGCTTAAACAAAAAAAGTTAAAACTTCTCCCTTGTAATAACTACCAAGCCAAAATGGTTATTTTGGACCCAAGAAGAGACATGCTGTACAATACAGAGATGAATGTCTTTCCATTCAAAAATGAAAAAAACCTCTTTCATCCTAAACACTACAAGAACCACTCTGATGATCGAGTAGGATACTGCCAACATGATAGACTGAAAAGAGAGTATAGTGGAAGAACCAGGCCTGAAGACCTTAAAGGCCCCAAGGAGAGAATACTTAACTAGACAAAGAAATACTGGGAGGGAACCGGAAGTAGTAGAGATATTTAAAGTCATGGTAAATCCAAGCATTTAACAAACGCTAGGTTTTACCATTACAAAAAAATCAAGGGGAGTTTCATTTATCAACCTTGTAAATAAGGGGGCTAAACTCACCCTGTGCGGTTGCACAGCACTAAATTCAGCGGCGCAGGCTGCCCAAGGCACAACAATCTCCTTCAATGAGGCAACGTTTGCACAGCTGAACAAATAGTGATGCGTGTCAACTGACAAATGACACCTCATTGGTGGAAGATCGTTGTGCCATAGGCGGCCGGAGTTTAGCACCCGTTTTTACAAGGTTGATGAATGAAACTCCCCTTGATTTTTAGTGATGGTAAATACAAGCGTTTAACAAACACTAGGATTTACCATCACTTTCAACCTTTTCTGTAAGGTGCCATTGCCGCCTCCTGGTGGGGAATTTTTTTTGTGGACTCACCACCGTTAGAATGAAAAAAAAAATAAAAAAAATTGTGTTTCATATCCCTTTAAACTATCAACGAAAGTCAAATAATTGATGCAGTAACCGATATGCAACCAGACATTATCAACATAATTTCTATAATGTTGCAAACATCAGTAGCACTAGACAATACATTTTAAATTACAACAGGCTTGTAAAAATAAAAAACTACTGTTCCGTGTTTAAATTTTATATAACATTTGGCATCCCATTACATAATCTTCTGTATTCGATCATGTTTTAAACATTATGTACAAAATGTGAGATCTTGTATTTAAAACTCCAAAGAAAAGGAGAAAAATAAACTAACCACCAAATAAAAAAATTCAGAATCAGAAAAATGGTGTATATAGAAAATTTCTACTTGGAGTTACTGTTTACTTTTATAATAAACAGGCTAATAAGCTTTTTTAAATGTGAGTTGTAACAGGGACATTTAATTTTTCATAGACGGAATGATTAGAAATTGGGCACTTTAAATATTGGCAACTGTAACTTGTACAGATCTAATACCATTTGAAACCAAACACACTTGTTTAAAATTATGTCAAATTGTGCATTTAAAAGCGAGTGGAAGGGAGAGGAGTACATAACAAAACTAATACAACTTAATCGACTTTGTTTTCAAAAATTTACCAGGTTAAGTTTTCAAATCATTTAATCAAATAAGAAAAAAAGTTATACATCGTCAGTGTTCTCCACAAATAATTTTTCAGCTGTTACTTAAGCTATCCAAAGCACGCATTAACTGCATAACAAATTGATTTAATGATAATTTGTGCAAAAATATAGAAACATCTCTTATATTAGCTAATGTTAGCCGGTTGGTCAGTAAAATCAGCCAGGTGGTATTCCCATTAAATAGGTCTAGGGGAGAACACTGAACTTGTTTAAACACACTGACAGATTAAAAGCTGATTAAAACACTTTTCTGGAAGCAAAAGCACAGGGAAATGCAGTATAAGGATATTTATCAGTAAGCTTACTTTGGTGTTCATATTCTGTGAAAACTCTAGAATTGTGTCAACTCTTGTCCAAGCATCAGGATGTTCTTTTAAGTGGGTCAATACCTCTTGAGCCATTCTTTGCTAAAGGAAACCAGAAAAAAAAGGCAGTCATTCTAAGCATGGTGAGATTTATACATGTACACTAGTTTCTAAATACTTAAGAAAATTATGGTGGCAACTATGTCTACTCAAGTGAAAAGGTCAGGATTGGCTCCTCCAAATAAAATGGTGGCCGATTCTGGTCCCTTTAAGTAACTACATGTTAAACTCAGGGTTGAAAAACCCGGGTGCCTTAAAATTAGTCTGTCACCTTGGTTTAGAATACTCAATACACCCATGGTTGCGCTCCCTACTACTGGCTGCTGTCAACTGCACATAAAATGTAACTTGGTGTGGCTGGATCACTTTTAGGCCTCGGTATATTCGTAGACAACTATATTATGCATTGGGCATAGCAGTATAGGGTTAAATCTTTGCACAAACTGATGATGCACGTTGTTAGAGTCACTGCACACTATTGTGAAATCTTAAATTTAGAAACTCCACAGCACCATAGTTTATAAAATCATCTGTTATTCCAAAATTCAAGTCTTACAAAAGTATTGTAAAGCGTGAATTTTGGAATAAGACTTTTATAGTGCTGTGGAGTGTCTAAATTGTATTTTTGTTGAAGGCATCACTCAATTTAAATCATAAATCTTGAGTGTGCATGTTAATGGAGAAAAACAAAATTTATGCTTACCTGATAAATGTATTTCTCTTGTGGTGTATCCAGTCCACGGGTTCATCCATTACTTGCGGGATATTCTCCATCCCAACAGGAAGCTGCAAGAGGACACCCACAGCAGAGCTGTCTAAATAGCTCCTCCACTAACTGCCACCCCCAGTCATTCGACCGAAGACAAGCAAGAAAAAAGGAGAAACTATAGGGTGCCGTAGTGACTGTACTTTAAAAATAAAAAACACCTGCCTTAAAGTGACAGGGCGGGCCGTGGACTGGATACACCACAAGAGAAAGAAATTTATCAGGTAAGCATAAATTATGTTTTCTCTTGTAAGGTGTATCCAGTCCACGGGTTCATCCATTACTTGTGGGATACCAATACCAAAGCTTTAGGACACAGATGAAGGGAGGGACAAGGCAGGAACTTAAACAGAAGGCACCACTGCCTGCAAGACCTTTCTCCCAAAAATAGCCTCCGAGGAAGCAAAAGTATCAAATTTGTAGAATTTAGAAAAGGTATGAAGCGAAGACCAAGTCGCCGCTTTACAAATCTGTTCAACAGAGGCCTCATTTTTAAAAGCCCATGTGGAAGCTACCGCTCTAGTGGAATGAGCTGTAATTCTTTCAGGAGGCTGCTGGCCAGAAGTCTCATAAGCTAAACGGATTATGCTTCTCAGCCAAAAAGAAAGAGAAGATGCCGAAACCTTTTGGCCTCTCCTCTGTCCAGAGTAGACAACAAACAATG
>NC_069502.1:994312135-994319635 GCF_027579735.1 Bombina bombina
TGGCCAGGATCTCCTTTAAAGCATTCCAATGACAGTTATAATCTGTGATTAGCCTTATTTTTGAATCTATTGGTTTTTCTTTCTGTGCAAGAAGTGAGTTTCTATTTGTATGTGCAGCATTGCTGAATGCCTTCTTTACATTTCGCTTAGAATATCCTCTATCTAAGAACCTTTTTTGCATCTCTACGCCATGCTTTAGGAACCTTTCTTTTGTCGAGCAATTTCTACGAAGCCGCAGAAATTGCCCTTTTGGAATGCCTTTTATCAAGTGTGTTGGGTGGTGACTTGAAGCTAAGAGGAGACTGTTAGTAGCAGTACTCTTCCGAAAGTTTTCAGTCACTAACATTCCTTGTTCAATTTTTACATTGACATCGAGGAACGAAATTTCCTCCTTACTATATTGCAGGGTTAGTGAAATGTTGCTATTATTTATGTTGAGGGTTCGAACAAATTCTTTTAGAATGTTCTCTGATCCCTCCCAGATTAGGAAGACATCATCCACGTATCTTATCCACATGTGGATGTTTTCTTCAAAAAGAGGGTTTTGGAACACTTCATCCATTTCCCACTTTCCCAGATGTAGGCACGCATACGTTGGGGCACATCTCATGTTGAGGTCCTTAAAAAAGGCTTATCATTCTGTCCTACAAACACCCTTGACAAATTTAACTTTATCAAGGACCTTCATCTTTTTGCTAGACGGGTAGTCCTGTCGCAGATAATGAAAGGAAAGAGCAGACATCTAGTGGAAGATGTATCTCTTACTATGGAAGATAATGCCTCAATTATAGATCTCCAAGTTCTACTGGCTGAAAACGAAGGGAGTCAATATGATCCCTCACAAGCCATTGATACCAGTGAATGTAAAACGATTAAAACTAATTTTAAAGCAAAATCTAAATATATGCCACAATTATCGATGGTACCTGCTGTTAACATCTTTGTGAGGCAGGTAGAGAGAGAAGTGGCGAATCTTTCCTTCACTGGATTAGTAAATGATAATCTAAGCAAGTCAGAAAGAAAAGCGCTTGGAGAATTGATGAGTGCTAAAGGACTGATCATAAAACAGGCGGACAAGGGCGGTAACTTAGTCCTATGGGACGAAAGTATGTATGTCCTTGAGGCTAAACGCCAACTTTTAGACAGAACCCAATATCAATGTCTAACCTTCAATCCTACCTCCTCTCTGCAGTTTTCCCTCTTTAATATGCTAAAGAGTGCAAAAGAGAGGAAAATCATTACTGCAACAGAATTTAAATATCTTTACCCTGAACATCCAGTGATGCCAGTATTTTACTGCATCCCCAAAATACATAAAAACTCCACTAATCCTCCAGGCCGTCCAATAATTGCAGGAATAGGCAGCCTCACAGAAAATCTGGGGAACTATATTGACCACTTTCTAAGACCATTTCTGAATACCATGCCATCCTTCATACTAGATACTGCAGACTTCCTCAGGAAAGTAGATGGACTATCGGTTCCTCAGGAAGCTTGGTTGGTATGTTTAGATGTTGAGGGTTTATACTCATCCATCCCACATGAAGTGGGAATAGAAGCGTGCAAGCACTTTCTCATGACAAGAGGCACTAATGTTCAAAACCACACAGATTTTGTGGTGGAACTATTAACATTTGTGCTTAATAACAACATATTTATGTTTGATAATAAAATATACAAGCAAAAAAGAGGCACTGCAATGGGTGCCACATGTGCCCCAACGTATGCGTGCCTACATCTGGGAAAGTGGGAAATGGATGAAGTGTTCCAAAACCCTCTTTTTGAAGAAAACATCCACATGTGGATAAGATACGTGGATGATGTCTTCCTAATCTGGGAGGGATCAGAGAACATTCTAAAAGAATTTGTTCGAACCCTCAACATAAATAATAGCAACATTTCACTAACCCTGCAATATAGTAAGGAGGAAATTTCGTTCCTCGATGTCAATGTAAAAATTGAACAAGGAATGTTAGTGACTGAAAACTTTCGGAAGAGTACTGCTACTAACAGTCTCCTCTTAGCTTCAAGTCACCACCCAACACACTTGATAAAAGGCATTCCAAAAGGGCAATTTCTGCGGCTTCGTAGAAATTGCTCGACAAAAGAAAGGTTCCTAAAGCATGGCGTAGAGATGCAAAAAAGGTTCTTAGATAGAGGATATTCTAAGCGAAATGTAAAGAAGGCATTCAGCAATGCTGCACATACAAATAGAAACTCACTTCTTGCACAGAAAGAAAAACCAATAGATTCAAAAATAAGGCTAATCACAGATTATAACTGTCATTGGAATGCTTTAAAGGAGATCCTGGCCAAGAATTGGAAAATTCTTGTGAGTGATGTGGGAGTATCAAAAGAAGTTGGAGCCTATCCGAATATTACTGCAAGACGAGCTAGCAATCTGAAGGATAAGCTAGTAAGAAGTCAATATAGGTCTGAACAGAGACAGACAGACTGGCTGACAAGACATAGGTCATCAGGCAACCACCCTTGTGGTCGTTGTGTGGCATGCAAATTTATGGTAAAAACTAAAGATTTTGGCACCCGTTCAGGGAAGAGATACAAGTTAAAACACTTTACTAATTGCAATACTGAAGGAGTGATCTATCTACTCTCCTGTAACTGCCCACGTTTTTATGTGGGCAAAACGAGGAGAGCCATAAAAGACCGAATTACTGAGCATCGAGACGATGTAAAAAAACAAAAACCAGAAGAGCAATGTCGCAAAACATTATGAACTGGTACATGATTGTAATCCTGATTCTCTGAAATTCATCTGTATAGATAGAGGAATCACCAATGGCAGAGGGGGCGACAACGACAAGGTCCTCTTGCAAAAAGAATGCAGATGGATCTTTGAGTTGGGGACCCAACTGCCTGATGGTTTAAATGATAAACTCGATATGGCCTGTTTTCTATAGGACAAAATGAATTCCATGAAAGCCCTGCTCTAAAAAACATTTTTTTTGACTTGTATTTTAAAACATTGTAATCAAAATATAGTATATGAATAAGGGAAAATATGTGATATATACTAAGATATGTTATTCAGCTAAAAGGATATAAATTCTAGAGTTACCTTTTTGCTTTTAAGTACAGCACATTTCCAAATTGGTGTCTGTTTCCATTTAGTTGCTTTTAATTTCATGTTTGTGTTCAACTAGATATGCATTGTATTTTCACCTCCAGCAGGGGCGCTCTCACAAAATACTATAAAAATAGGACTGAAGGAGTCCATTCAATATACCGCCCTGACGAAGCCCGGTGTGTTTAACAGCCCTGCGGGTGAAACGCGCGTCGGCATTGGCTAAGCCGACCGGCCTACGTGGTGCACGTCACAAACACAGCCTCCTAACCGCATGGTAGATGGTACCTGCGGTGCAATATACAGAAGTGTAACAACGGCATTCTGAGGATCGGAGAAACGACTAGGACACACTATGCCACAGTGATACGTCTGAATGAATAAAGCAAGGTCGTATGTGTCACAGTAGGGTTCACTAATATGAACTGTACTACGGTCGAATAATAATATGGTTACCTGTGAAAACTGCATTGTCTGATTGCTGTGTGAGGAATACACTTACAAAGAAATCTATGGGTACTGTTACAATAGCTGCCAAGAATAGCAACATTGCTTTACATACGCTAAGCTGAACTTCTAACAAACAGCATTTGAATTGCTTTCTCTTCTGCTTGCTACAATGTTTCCTTGCATGCAGCTTTATATGTCAGCATTTCCACGATCACAGCACTATTAAGAAGATATCATGCAGTGTGCTTTATGCTACAACTCTACACTTCTGCTTATTCCTTTCTACAGCAAAGCTTTGCATGACGAACTAACAAAATACCAAAAAGCATAATAAGGGCACATACTGTCTGTATTTATTGCAAAAAGTCGCTTAAATGTGTTTTGTTGAGTGTAAATAAAGCCTAACTTAGAGATCACTTAGATCCTGGTAGATATTACCACTTATTGTACTGCCCGGTATTATACTCTCCTTAATTGGAGTACTGTGAGCAGCTGGGTGTAGTGAGTCTCGAATTTAAGGCTTTACATTTCATGCCTGTATACCACTATACGCTATTCATTGCATACCATATTGTAATTACGATAATAAGCTGTGACCTGCTTCTGTTCCTGATACCCTTAGTTAACCTCTTAGATCCCATTCTTTCATACCTGCCCAGGTTATACCTCTTTAAAAGGGGTTCTGTGAGCAGCAGGGTGTAGAGGTTATATATAGGTGTCAATCTACAAATTTATGTAGTGTTTGGCTGTTTTCCATGTACTAAATGCGCACCCCTGACCGGTCAGGTTTATATTACTAACTCTAGTATATTTAGAAGTAAATTTTGCTTTCTTTTCAAACTCCCTTTAACGAATACTATAAGTGTTGAGTCCTTTCCACTGGGGGAGTGGCGTACATATAGCTGGAAGATTTCTCTGTTCACAATTGGATTAAAGAATTCACTGTTTAAAAACATATGTTGGTCTTATGAGCTTTATTTTCTAAAAAGAGTGCTGAAATCCCTGTCTTTTCTTAACTAGGATTACACTCCTAGATTTCTCTCTCCTCTTTCTTAACCATGATAAATAATTTGTAAGGGTCTGCACCATTACAATTAAAATACTGACAGAACTAGAAGTTTCACTGTCGGTTTTTCATATATAAGCTCTTTTACAGCAATTGCGTTCCCTCTGATATTTGTTATTATATATATATATATAAAAATAATAAATTTGTTTTTTTAGCACACCTTACAAAAAGTTTAAATCAACATCTGGGAGTGCTGCCAATATGACCCAGTAATTACACAAACAAAGAGGTATCAGCGCACATCCATTTTCAAAAGCACAACATATTTTTGACTGCTGCAAAAAATTGCCTGCATATACATCAACAGACAACTATTCTTTTTTAAATAATATTGGGAACTTAGTCACACAATATGACCATACTTTGCTTAGCCAGCCACCACTTACAAGGTGCCCCAATTAGACTGGTCCTACTCTAAGTCCTTTTGCCACAGAGGGCTGAAACATTCCTGCTTTTACTCTTCATAATAGAATGAGACTCCCTGGCTTTTTATTCACAACTCTTTAACACTGTAATGAGCACACCTGAACTTGGGTGGGGTGCTTAAACCAATGGGAAATGGTAAGTCTCCCTGGTAATTTTAAATACAAATCCAAAATTTGGTTTTTTAGCACACCTTACAAAAAGTTTAAATCAACATCTGGGAGTGCTGCCAATATGACCCAGTAATTACACAAACAAAGAGGTATCAGCGCACATCCATTTTCAAAAGCACAACAGGTTGTGCTTTTGAAAATGGATGTGCGCTGATACCTCTTTGTTTGTGTGTGTATATATATATATATATATATATATATATATATATATATATATATATATATATAAATTAATTTGGGAGGAACAGTAATTGCAAAAAGCAAAAACTGGACTGGAGGCGTAAGGGAGTTCGTTCAAAATATACAGGGAAGAGCTGCTGGAGTAAACTAAAAAAGGTGTGTAGAAATGACCCCCTAATGTCGGCACACTGGATACTGGAAATGGAAAAGAAGGGAAAGTGAACTAAACAGCGCTGCACCCTGATTGTCTTAAGGATAATTTGTAAAAAAAAAAAGTGCCTATACTGAAAGTAGGATAATACACAGTATATATAGACTTATACTTCTATTCACAGTGATTCATATCACACATAAAATTTGCAAGTCAGAGAAGATGAATATTGGAGGCTAACACCAGATAACGAGTGGAACGTAATATGATTCCCTGATGTTATGTCTGATTACCATTAAGCCTTCAGACTAAAAGTAGGATTATACACAGTATATGTAGACTAATACGTCTAAGCACAGTGATTCATATCACACAAAAAGTTGTTGCAAGTTAGAGAAAGCGATTAATGGAGGTTAACACTAGATGACAAGTGAAACACAATTTGATTCCCTGATATTATGTCTGATAAATATTAAGCCGTCAGACGTGTTTGCAGGATAATGTATACACTTAGTCACCCATAGTAAATACAAAGACCAGGGGGGGGGGAAAAATTCTTAAAAAAATAAATTGATATAAGTGTTCATATGGAATTAAAACAAAAGCAGAGTTAATTTCCGTCTGAGTAGAATATGTTCAAAGATAAACAGCGTAGACACTCCAAACTTCTTATCCACAATAAGTCTCACAGTCTACTTACTTCCAAATCCCCAATCATATGTTGTGAATGATGGAAGAGACCCGGTCTCAAAGCGTTTTCCTCTGTTAGAGTAGAGCCTTCCTCTTAACGTAAACGCTGACTAACGTTCCTCTGTTTGTCTTAATCACACTGTCAGTTCTCCTTCCCTCTTTCTCTCCTGCTGATTGATGGTTGCACATATACGCCTCTTGTCATTGGTTCACCCGATGTGTTCATCAAATTAGCAGTAGTGCAAATGACGCCCTTAACGAATATCTGATTTATATAGGTTAATTATAGACTCTAAAAAGCCCCAGGTCCAGCTATCAGGATATTCTTTAGATAATTCTAAAAAGAAATGACTATTTCAGCTGTGCAATTAGAGAACAAATGGTCCTAAAATCCTCTTTATGATCTCACACACACATATATATATATATATATATATGTACACACACAAGTTCTATCAATACAAGAACTGCAAAAAAGGGGTTCTACTTGGGCATCCAAACAAAATTTGCACTCTACAGTACGCCTAGACTCCAAGTCCATCTTGCCCCAGAAATGTAAGCACAATTTTTCCAGAAAAAAAAAATCTTTTATTTCTTTTTATAACAAAAAAAGGTACTGTCCCTTTCAAAATTCAATAAACAAAACGACAGTCTATGAATACAAAATCTCTTAAGGCAATAAACCTGTTAAACACTATTTAACAGCAAATTAGGTTAATTAATAATAACCTGCTATGCACTCTACACCTCGGCGCTAAGCTGGGGTGCCTACCTGCTCCTCCTAACACTGAATGCCCTGATGAAAATTCCAAATCTGCAGTAGAACGGGAGCGACAGAGAGGGGAAGAGCTGAATTAAGCTGTGAGACTGATTCTCCTGAACAAAAAGCGCCAAATGAAACCGCACGCTAGTAAGGAGAAGACACACCTCCTTAGTGACGTCACGCCATGTACAGGCGAAGAAACGGCTTGCCGCTTCATCTTATATCACCAAAAGTCACCAAATTATAGCGACTACACAAATAAGCAGTATGCGCTTCTGAGCCACCAACATTAATATATAATAAAGTTCCCCTTTATTCCTACCACCACACAGTACCCTGCATCCTGCCTAAAAAAATCCTGACCCACAGGAAATGCCCAATATGGTGCAGCTATGTGCTGTAGTGCCAGAAGTGTATATAAGTAAAATGGCACTTACCTGCACCCAGACTGTACCAGGTATGAGAGGAAGCCGCTCCTCACAGGGACCTGTGGATAGAAGGAACAGAGTAAGCCTA